>NW_010541634.1:0-657 GCF_000687285.1 Phaethon lepturus
TGGGCGGGCGGCCGGGAGGGCGCAGGTATGCAGGGTGACCAAGGGGACAGAGGGAGGTGGCATGGGGCACATGCTGGGGCCACGAGCTGGGGTCAGCCCCAGGTGAGCACAGGCACCAGTGGGGAGGATGGGGTGCAGCATGATGCGCCCCAAGGAGCAGTGCAGTCCCACGGGGCACTCTGGGGGCAAGGGGCACCGTGAGGGTCAGGGGTGCACCCTGGGCCAAGGAGGAGCCCCAGGGGACAATCCTGCCCAGGGCAGGCAGGGTGTGAGGCCAGGACAGCACCGGGTCCCTGCCCACCTTGCTGGGCATCCTCTCCCTTTCACGTCCTCCCGCCAACTGCAGTCACACTGCTGCTTCCCAGCATTTCTCCAGCTCTGGGGCAGGTCTCAGCCACCAGTCTGCTCTGGTGGCTGCTGGGAGATGGTGTCTGCAGCAGGAGGACACCCCACAGCTGGCTCCAGGGCAGTCCCTGCACTTGAGCTGTGGGTGCTACGGTCCCATGTGGTGGTACCATGAGCTGTGGGTGCAGGAAGAGTCTTGGCCAAGGCCTGGCCATCCTGGAGCCTCGTGGGAGCAGCACTGGCATTAGGGAGCAGCCTTCTCCACCACCATCATCCTTCTTGGAGGGGGCTGGGGCTCGGGTCCCTGTGGCA
>NW_010541635.1:0-210 GCF_000687285.1 Phaethon lepturus
CGCGTCCTCGGCGTTTCCGGAACCTCGGGCCCCGCGAGCCGGACGGCGCCCCTTTTCCTGCCTTTATTTCCCCCCGTTTTCCACCAAAACCCCCATCCAAAAGGAAAACCGGTTCCCGGCTACGCCCGTTGGCGCCCCTAAAACATTGCCGGCCCCTTTTTCCGCGGCACCGTCGCGAACGGCCGCGGTTCTTGACCCGTTTTTTCCCGG
>NW_010541635.1:656-874 GCF_000687285.1 Phaethon lepturus
GGCCGGCGGGGGAACCGCGGTGCCGAGCGGCGCCTCTCCGGCACGTAATAACCCCCCGAATCCTCCACCTGACCCCGACCGCTCCCTAACTGGTGCCACAGCGCGGCCAAACTGGTTTTTACTGGTTTCGCTCTGCCGACGGCGCCGGCAGGTGGTGGGTTTTTTGGGCTCCGTTGGCCATTTTTCCACCTCCCCATCACCAAATTTTCGCCTCGTTT
>NW_010541636.1:0-4093 GCF_000687285.1 Phaethon lepturus
CGGGGAACTGCCTGGGTCTTGCTGACATTCGGAGGCCACACCTGTAGCAAAGCTCCCCGGGGGACGCCACAGCAAATTCAATTCAGATGTCGAAGCTAAGGGCCCTTCGCTCCTGAAGCTCATCCAAGGTTCTGACTTGCTCCTCAAGACTTTCACTTTTATAGCTAATACATATTATCAACAGAAACCAAAGTGAACGGGCACGGACGGTCACAACACAGATAATATTGCAGTAACTTCTGCTGCTAGGAAAATAAGATTCCAAGAATTAAACATGCAAAAACATATTCCTCTACATTTTGTGGTACTGTACTACAGTGACGTGTTGCAAAGCAGCTTCTTTAATAGCTGAATCAGAAAAAGAAAACTAAGTGATTCCAGGATGTTCAAACCTACACAGAATTGTCATCTTCCACCCTATTATCCCATGCAAACACCTTCTGCTACGATGAACTGCAATATCCAACCTAATTTTATACGTGTTTCCAACTTTATTTTATATGTGTACAAACACACCGACGTATTTTTACGTAGATTTCCTTCGAAGCTGGGCGGTTTGCACACCAGCAGCCTTCCCGAGAGCCGCCCTCACGCAATTTCCAGGACGCGCGTTGAAACAACCCGTGGCGCCGGGGGCCCGCGCGGTGTTTCACGTACAGCCTAGTGAAAGGAGCAGCTCAGGGCAGCTGTTGTACCTTAACTACCGCCATGCTACAGCCTGCTCGCCTCTAGAGGCAAAGGCTGGCAAGCCACAAGGGAGCGTGAAAGCAGCTGTGACTTTTCACGCCTTCGGGTTGCAGAACAGGAAGGTCCTGTACAAACAGCAGGAGCAAAGGCTACCCCTCATCCCGCTCTGCCCATGACACCCCTGCCCAGCCGCACGGGATTCACCTCCAGAAGTCACATCAACTGCCTGTGCAACTCTTCAGCTTCCGGACCAGCTGGATCAAGGCGCCAACTGGAAACTGGTTTATTTATGTGGCAGCTATCAAGGACAGAACAGGCTGAAGTCACCTGCCCCGAACAGCACGTTGCACTACGGGGAACTGGCTGAGCATCGCTAAGCTTATACTGGAAAGGATGGGGGGGGACCCTCTGCAACTGCAGTAACTAACAGGTGGTCACTCCTGGGGCAGTAAACACAACACAAAACCTAATACAACCTCACATACACATGCAGACACATACTCTAAAAGCTGTCAAGAATACACTCATTGGCTCATATAACAAACAAAAAAAATCTTCAGAAGTTGAATCCTGCTAATTGCAACTTTATCCATGTTAAACACAGAATGATGTTTTGCCACTATACATGTTTAAAATGCTAGTAAATGCATTTTCTATGACAAGACTTTCTCTCCATCTTCCATAAACGTGAGGCCACTGGCCACTGTCATCTGCATCGTATTTCTCTCTCATTCCAGTTGAGCTCAGAACAGACTATGACACGACACACATGGAAGGTTCACGTTCACCATCCACTGAAAGCTCACATCATCTGCAGAGTAACCCAACAGACAGCAGGGTACACATCGAGGCCACTGGAGTTATGGATGAGAGAACTGAAGGATGGCCCATTCTTGGCAGAGCACGTAGAATTGTAGAAGCACATTGTAAGGAAAGAATTAGTAGTGAAGGTATTTTAGCTGTATGCAACTTGGTTTTGTGAAAAGCTGTGTTTGGTAGAAAGGTTATTTTTAATATAACAGTTTTATTTAATTCTTGCAAAGCTAAATTGCAGCTGGTCTGGACACTACTGATTAGTTTTCTTTTTAAAGTAACCATTGCTGCACACATGCACCGTTGGGCAGTTGATGTTAAGCAACCTGGCATAAAAAAACATTTCTTCTTTGTTCCTCCTGATCTTTACGCACCCTCGTTCACTCCTGTTGTCTTTGAAGGATGCTTTTGATAAGAATCAATCAATTTAGAATATTTTTAATCTGTAATTTCTCTATGAATTAGAAAAAGATAAAGCAATTCAAGCTGATTTTGCTTTCAACTGTATTTTGCCATATTAACTTCCAAAAAAAAAAAAAAAAAGTGTTCCTTTCTTTTTGAAAGAAAATCCAGAGGAGATCAAAAGTAATCAAACTGTGTATAATGTAATCTTGCTTACAGCGCAGAATTTGAATACTACAGATTTGTTAATTAGCAGCAAAAAAGCATGAGACAGAACCTCTGTACATAGATCTACGTTGTGTACAGCATGCACTTGAGTTACATGCTTTAGTTTTGAAACTGCATGCTTCAGTACGGTTTGCAGGACATCAAAGCAGAGTGGTTTTGCGACATAAGAAGTGGGTTTCTTTTGTTGTCAGATCCCACCAAGTTCAGATAGACTGCTCCTTTCCCTGTTTGAACGAGCCAGCAGCAGGTAGCCACAGAATGCAAGATTCATCGGTGCAAAGACACACACTTTAGAAGACACTCATTTTTCATTTTAGGAGACTGTATTAAAACCTTCAGTCTCTGTTCTTGTCTAATCAGTGTGCATATGTTGTAATATTGGCAAGACAGAAAGCTGAGATAAAACAAATCTTTTAGTTGGCAGTTCTTAATATTCTGATATCTTAGGCAACAATGCAAGACTTCTAGAACCTTACTTGAACACACACTCCCCTGAGGAAATTATGCACATAGTAATTTATTTTAGACTACCCCCAAATAATCCCACATAGACTGCAATGACTGTATTTCCATAGTAAGAAAGTCAAAATAGTTATTTGAATGCTCACAGTTTTAAAAAGAGCATGCACTGATGCTCTTTGATGGTGAAAAGCCAAATAAAAGATTTGTGAGAGCGCTAAATTAGAAAGCGACCAAAGGGCATAGCTTAATTCTTACCTTGGCTGTTTTTTTCACGAGTTGACATTTTTGCTGGTTATGGGACAGAAATAAAATATCTTAAAACTATTTCTAAAGTCTCACTCACACCTGCTTGGATGAAGACTGGCACATAGGTCAAAACTGTAGAGTTTTGTTTTCATAACCTCTCTCTATTTATGCACATACTTACACAGAAAACAATCAAAAAAGGATTTTTGTTTCACAGAAGTAAAACGAATCCTCCCACCACCCACCAAAAATTTCTGTCTTTCCTAAAGATCTAAGCTGATGAGACATTTCTCCATAATTTCAAAAATCCTTACACATTTGGCCAGATGACTTCTTGGAATAATTATTAATGCCATTTTAGCTCTATATCCCTGTTTCACAAGCATACATACAACCCACTGTATTTATTTACAGAAAAACACTATTCAGTCAAAAGCACATCTTTTCAACTTCATCCAAGATTGAAAAATCAATGTTTTTATTTACCTTGGCTGACAATGACATCTTTGTGCCTAGGGAAAAATGCAAAATAATATTGTTAATAATACGCTAAATGCTTATCAAGCCAATACCATCTAGTTTTTACACATTGTTGCATTTGGCAATCTCATCAGATTCTGCGTACAGTGTAACTGTAGTATAGGATGCTAAATAACTGATCTTGGTCACCACAGTGCATTTATTATTTTATGCAGTTCACTGTATCTTTCGACTAACTTAAAGTCTTTGGTCCTGTGGCAAGGGTTCCTAAGAATTAGTGTGATAACAACAAAATACAAAGAGTTTTTAAAAATAAATTCTGGAGGGTATATTCCTTGGGCATGGAAAATTCCATTTTAAGAGAGCAAACTCGTTAATAACCAAATGTTTTAAGCTGCCAAGCACCCTCAGGCCTGCATGCAAAGCATTTAACACCTGTCAAAATAACCTGTCAGCATGTGCACCGCCCATTTTTCTAGGCATTAACCCTGTTGGACACATGGATTAAATGTAAGCAAATTGCAGTTTTATTTAAACTGGATCCATGCAGCATTACTGGATTTACAACACAAGTCTTCAAAGGAATGCAGTTGAGACATCTCTTCTCACCAGAACCAGGAATGAACTACTCGCAAAAAAAAAATCAATTCTTTTTTGTGAAGAGGGAAGAAATACTAATTTCCAGCATCACAGCTACTTCTTACCAGAGTAACACTCCTTGATGGGAGAACGTATTGCATAAAAAACCCTCTTGAATTCATTTGAAATTCAGCAG
>NW_010541636.1:4124-4877 GCF_000687285.1 Phaethon lepturus
GGTATGAGTGGCATCCAGTATTTTTAGCTGGATGGAGGTCAAATTTTTGTAACAGTGACAAAGGGTCAAGCATATGCATGAGGAAAGTCATCTTCAGCTATTGGTAGAATCACCCTTCACCACGCTGCCAAATGACAAATTAAAACTGGATTCCCAGCCTTGCCTGAAAAACACTGAGTGACGGGCTGCCATGGGAACACTCTTAATTTCTTACTGCTTTATCAGAGTGATTTACAGCTCAGCGCTGGCTTAAAGACTGAGCTTACTGAACAAAGTTCATAGCCTGAGCTGGTAGTGCAAAGCACATGTAGAACATTTCTGTCCTGGGACCCACATTAGGGGATGAATTCTATTCCCTTGCACAAGACTCAGATAACTTCAGGCAGATTAGGCCAACATTCCTTAATTGGGAATGACAAACGCAATATAACAATATCCCTTTGCACAATACCACCAATTCTTTTAGAAATTAGGCACACAGGATGTGAGTAAGGAATGAGTATTAATGTGTGCTCTTGAATGCAAATACTGCTTTTATTATAAACCTAAGCATAAGAGCAAGATACACAAACAATACAATACCCAATCTTCAATCAGATGATGGTCTATGATTGATAATGTTTGAAGCTTTATTTTTTGCCAAATACTTTAAGATACAACAGCCTCAAGTTGCAAACAGACAACCTCCTCTAACAAGAATGAATTCTAATCTTTCCTGTCCGCTTTTTTGTTAGATACCTGCTTTTTTCCCTA
>NW_010541636.1:4908-22640 GCF_000687285.1 Phaethon lepturus
CAGCATTGAAAGTCTTTTAGAAAATAAGCGGAATCTCAGGAAAATGAAACAAGATACCTCTATTTTGACCATGCCTGAACCAATACACAAAATGACAATAAAAGTAAGATTTATTTTTATCATTAGCAAATTTGAAGAATGTGGCACATTGTGAAAGATATTTTAGCAGTATAACAAAAGCCAAGAAAAGAAACTTGCTAAGTAGAAATCAAGACAGAGGGTTTTTTCATTCCAAAATATTATCTAGCAGTACCCTGCTATAATCTAAATTGCCAAACGGCTTTTAAATTCCAACAGTGAAAACCAATTATAATATAAACAGAGAAGAAATACTTGCAAAATAGGTAACCCATAATCCCTCACACGCAGCACTTCACTGCTCTGCAGAACTCTTCAGGTTAAGCATAAAGTTTTTAGTAAATGTGCTGATATCAACACTCACGATTAATTTAAGATGCTTTTGTTCTTCTCATTCCTAGGAAAGAAGGAATGCAGTTGCACCGCTCTTGACTTTAAGTATGTATTTGACAGTCTTACAAGCAAACTAAGGAGAGCACTACAGACACAATCATAAAAAGACTGGAAATTACTCTGAAAGGTCTGAAGAGTTTTATTTGTCATAGTGGGAGGGTTTTTCAGGTAGTTCTGCCTTGGAACAGTTAATGGCTATTTGAATGAAGATCAAGGAGCAAATGTATGAAATCTGCAGACACCATCAAGCTGGGAGAAGCCGCCAGCATGCTGGAAGAGATCTCGGCAAACAGAGGACTGGTCAGTCCAAAAAGTCAACACAATTTCAACAAATACAGCGAAATTTCAACAAAGTCAAAAAAAGAAACTAAGCGTGTGAATATGAAATGGGAAGCCCCATTGGCAAAGAGTACCGAGGACAAGAAATGGGTCACAATAGGGGTCAACAACATGGAGTTACAGCAAAAAGCAAACTCTTGTCCCTGTGCTGAAAGGAGCAGGAGAAGTAACTACTCTGTGCTATTCATTCCTGGTGAGGCCTCCATTGAAGACCACTAACTGAGAAAACCTGCTGCTGAGGAAGAGCACGAAGAGCACCTCCTGAAGATGAAGCTGAAAAGAAGATCCCTGCCTATTATCTAGAACTTGCAATCAGGAATCTGTTAAACAGTTAATTTGAGAGACCTACCTGAAATCATGAAAGTATATTCTTACTATTACAGTCTAGTTTAGAAAAACACATACTATGTCAAATCCAGTAAATTAACTTCACAGAAATATACCTGCATTTTCAAATCAGTTTTAGTTAGGAAAAAACTGGTTGGAAGCTTCACAACAGTGGCATTAAGCCATAAATCTTAACTAATAGTGCATAATTCCACTAATCCAAAAGGGCAACATGTAAGTATATATACACTCAAGTCCTGCATTCACATTTTATAATCATTTTAAGATTTCACAGGCATCTGGTGTACCACATTGCCAGGTTATGCAAGTAATTACTCCTGGTAAAAACGAAGATGCAAGTGGTCTTAGCATATACATAAATTCACTAAAATTATGTAATTTCATAATATTTTGACTCTAAAGTTCGCTTGCTTTTATGGACCAAACTGATACATACTTGTCTGTGTTCTTTGCCACTTTTGATATTAATTTAGATGTTGATGCTACTCTCAGCAGCTTGTTACGACTGTCATCTGAACTCTCCCAAGCACTGTGAGGTTTTTCAGCAGTCAAGGATTTCTTTATGCTAGAAGAAAGAAAAATATATTTTAAAATGACAAGATAATAAGATAACAATAACTGGAACTGGTATGCAACTGACAGATCAAGCAGCAGGAGACAAAAGCAGAGCTAGGTCTTCCTTCAAGCTGAAGCATGAAACAGGAAAAAAAGATTAGTCAAAAAGTTCTAACTGGATGAATGAAAACAATTGAGCAAGACAGTTGCCAAATGTTTTATCCATTCCTTTCCATTTCTAAATGTTCTTATATAACTTGAACAAAATAACTCTACACTTCATTACTAAATTGCTAACAAATTACAAAAGTGGAAAAATGAGGCTAGAATGTATTAGCCTTAAAGAATAAATTATTTTTAAAAAATCACTTAAGAAGGTAACAGAGAAAAGTAGAATTTTCTTCCCTGGTTAACTGTTCGCCAGCTTTAACACACTGATTTCTGAGGTAGAACAGTTCTATCAGATTACAGTTTTATACAGCTGTTCTGCAGATAGCACATTCTAAACCACATTCATGGCTTTAATCTTTTTGAAACAAATATCTGCAAAGTTCTGGCATGAATAAGGCAAGCTAGGTTTGGCCCAATACTACAGAAAATTAAATCTGTGAATTCTGATACAATTTTTCAGCAATCTTATTGTAGCCAATTTACACTAATGGGAACCTGCAAGTTTTGCAGTGACTAGTTCATTAATTTCACACACATCTTAATCACGGAAAACATGTTCAAAAGTGATCTAGTCCAGATCATTCTTCAACCAGCTGATTTAGAGCCTGCATGTGTCCTGCTAACGGCATCATACTTCATCCCGTCAGAAATGCTTTTTGCAGGAGTAAGTCCTGAACTGCAACCTTAGAAATGGCAAGCTCCTTCCACAGCACCTCAAGAGGCTGAAAGGTCCTGCGACAAACAAGTTAATCAAATCAAGGTAAACCATTAGGAGACTAAAAAAGGCATTTATTTTTTTCCCCCACACTGCAAAAGATTAGTAAGCGAGACTTCAGACAAACACCTTCGCAGTGAGATACCAGGCAGGAGAACAACAGGCCGCAAGGTCAGCTTCAGACAACTTAAGGGTTTGTGCAAGACATGGAGACAGAGCCTTTATGGAGTGTTATAACATGCATCAGTCAAGTGAAAGTTTAAATATTTATTAGAGCTGTGAATTCAAGCAATGCAAGACAACACAATCTTGTGAACCACCGTAAATTTCAGAGGAATAAATTTCATTAATTTAAGAGTTTGTTTCATTCTCCTAAATGCCAAACAGTAATAGAAAATTTCACACCTTCCAAAACAGCAAGGTGACAATGAACCAAAAACAGAAAAAAGAAAAAGAAAACAGTGATCTGCATAGTTTTGAAACTCAGAAGTAACTGCCCAAATCCGTTTCCTTAACTTTAAAATGCCATTTAAAAAAAAAAAAAAGTACCATTTTTTCCATGCCTAATTTCCACAAAAATGAGTAGGAACTTACAGGCAATCCCTAAATAAACTTCTACTTTCACTCAAGTCAAGCAGTTCTATAATTTGGGTGCAAAACCAGAACTTCACTCATGTAAAGAATCAGAACAAAAGTGAAGTGAACCACCCTGCAACCTAGCAGGAATTGAAAAGAGAAGGGCCATCAAAAAAAAAAAAAAAAAAAAAAAAAAAAAAAAAAAAAAAAAAAAAATCCAAACTGCAGTCACTTTATAGAGTAATTTGGGAAAAAACTCCCAAAGGAAGAGTTACAATGATACTAGTATATTTAACAAATGCTGTTACAAGATGTAGTAAATGGCAATGTTCAAAATACACTCCACAATTCAGCTATGCCAGAAGACAAAACCTATCAAGTGTATTTTGAGAAGGATCAAGTCAGAGTCATCGTTAAATATTTTAGAATAATAACTGATTAGAGGTAATCTACCCTATTAGGATTTCTATCACAGAGAATAAAAAACTCTGTAATCTTAAAAATTACTCAAAGAAAAATTGCATTTTTACGTATTTGCTCTGTTGCAATGCATGTTGAATGCATCTTGCCTAGCAAAAAAAAATTCAAACATTTATTAACTTGATCATGAGATTGGAACTATTTCACATGACTTGTTGTCAAATATGAACTCAGTATCATTACAATCATTTTCTAGTTCTGTACTGTGGTAGTGTGAAAACCTTTTAGCTGGAGCAGAACTCTTGCTTTCTTGAGTTTGCCTGTGTGTTTGGAGAGTCTGTGAGGAGGGCTGGGGAGAAGGTGATGCTTGAGTTTGTGGACTTTGATCATTAGAATGAGATTCCTCTTTTTTTTCTTTCTGTCCTGGAGGTTTTTCCTTCTTTTTTTCTGTACCGCTGTAAAATAAAGTATAACATGGGGGGAAAAAAAAAAAGAGAACAAGCACATAAATTAAAAAGGTGGGAGAAAATGCCCTCTGTGAAAAGATGGGAGAAGCATGTAACAACTTACTATATATAATCACCAGAAGAACACTTTGTTTATTTACCCACTCTCTTCAGGTTAGCATGTTGCTAAAATAAGATTTATTCACAAGCTCCAAAAAATAAAAAAGGTGAAGGAGGCATGGGAGATTATTTACTTAATTTTACTACGCAATTGTACTAAGTTTACTCTGATTTTAAAATGAATACAACTTTGATTTGAGGATGTCCTTTATTCGCCAGTGCTTCCACAGCATTCAAAGCTGACACAAGCTGATGCACCACGAGTCTACCTTGCCTCAGAAAAAAAAAAAAAAAATCCTCTGGTTCAGCTCACTGACTACCTTCCCGTGCTGCCAGCCCAGGCTCAGCGCAAGCGGAAGGCAGACTCTCCGATTAGCTTAAGGCCACCATGAAACTGTACCTCTCTCTCTGTATTTCGGGACATGTGTGGTACCACTTATCTTTGCGCTGTCACCGAAAGCATAAAACACTGTTGCTGGTCCCTGGGCTGCACTAGAGTTCAAAGGAAATCATCCCTGAACACTCACCATTGTTTTCATCCGTAGTTGACTAACATCAGATTGTCTTGCAGCTTCTTTAATGCCTTCAGTAAATGACAGCTAAGAACACATCTTTATTTCCACAGTGCTGTTTTTATTAGGTTTACATTTGAAACAGCTTTAAATACCTGTCATTAACAACCTTAAATTCATTAAGAACCTAATCGAAGGTCCACTAAGTAAACAGAAAGATTAATTAAAAGGCTCTTCTATAAAATAGCACGCTTTACAATACAATGAATCACACAAACAATAGCAGGACTTGAAAGAGAAGATTATTCTGTAGTACATGGACTATTTCTTTCTTAAGGTAAAAAAAAAAAACAAAAAACAAACAAACAAAAAAAAACCACACCACGCAAAAAAAAACTTCCAAGATAAATTTCTCAGTGAACAAACAAAGCAACATACAAACACCAGCTAAAATGGAAAAATAAGTATTTTTCTCTTACGTTCAAAGTAACCTGCAAAGTGCAAAAGAAATATTATCTTTCTGAAGGGGAGAAACCAGACTCCTATTCCCTCACACCAATTCCCACCCCCCAAACCCTTGCGTAATCTTAAGTATTTGTGTTTCCATTTACCTTTTCCAAAAAAACAATGAGAAACAGTAAGACAATATTCAAAATAAATGAATAAAAATGGGCCCCCAATTTTAATATAACATTCATAGGACCCTCTTTTTGTTTCATTTGTTATTTCAATTAAAGTATATCATCTACCACTATAACAAAGCCCTCAACACTTGCGAGTTGAACTTTTCTAAATGCTTCCAAAGAAGCATGGAAGAACAGGTCAAAACATGAAAAATAATATAAAACCCAAAATACATTTATAAGGATCACTCAGGATTTCCTCTATAACCCTATTCACTAGTTAAAAATGTCAATATAATCCGTCAAAGTTGCATTTTCTTTTCAGAGAAACAGATGGGGAAAAAAATAGAAAGAGCTTTCACATTTCTTGAGGGCGTATATGTGATCAGAGAGAACAAAGCTTGAAGAACTGTGGGTTAATAATTTATAGCCAGAAGTCCTTAACTAACTAGAAGTATAAAAACATTATTTTTTAAACCAAAGACTTAGCTTGCATTGCTGGATGCACGAGCACACTATGCTCTTATTCTTTTCACAGTCTGTGGCAAGAAATGCAGTATAGCGAAATAAAGTCTCACAATCTCTTGTCACTAAAGAGAACAAGAGTCTCTGTGTTCCACTCCAAGAGGTACACTCAGAGACCTCTGCATTCACTTTCCCATAACCGCAGGACTGCATACAATGAAGCCCATCTAGTAGGACAGAGATTTTTTTGTTGTTGTTGTTTGTGAGTGTTTTTTGGGGTGGTGGGTGTTTTTGGTTTTTGTTTTTGTTTTAAGAAATCATCTTTCAGGACAACATGCTTCCAATTTTCCCTTTCACTCTACTTGGGGATTTCAAAATACAGTCCAGCAAGAGTAAAAGAGATGAGTGAAGCAGAAGGGACAACACACAAACATAATGACTTTCATTACTCCAGCTTGCAAGTCTACAAAGAATGGTCCTAGTTGGTCAGAACAATGGCTCACCTGGCACCATGTTCTGTCTCTGATGGTAGCATAAATGAGTCCCTCAGTGAAGTCATTATCTGCAGTCCCTTTGAAGGCACTTTTTGTAATATCCTGTTTATAGTGACACACAACAATCCTGCAATTCACCTCTGCATTCCTCCAACAGGCTCTGGTGAATGCCACCTGCTGACAGCAGCATATCATCTAACTTACCATATTTTCTGTGTTCTTACTTAAACTCATTTAGCTCATCTGATCCATCTCCTAGAAATCACAGGTTCAGTGTGGGAATCTCTCCAATGTCTTCATGGAGCTTGTCAGCTGTGGACTACACATTTCACACCTTTGCTGTTAGGTCCACCCCTTAACTTCTCTGTTGGGCCACACGAATCACTGGGCCACTCTTGGGTTCTCTTTGGGTTGCAGCACAAGGTATACCCTGGGTTCCAACACAGTGCTTTTATCTACTACCAGGTTGCAAGTGGGCTTCTTTTTTTGACTGCCATTTTAATTTGAAAGTAATTTATGTAGATATGTGGCAGTCTGGGTCCTGAATATCTTTGTGCTGAATTTATACAGTTTGCTCACTTCTGCTAAAATCTTCAGCTTAATTGTATTATGACTGGGTATTACAGAGTGGCTCTCCCACTAATACCTCTTCAGCTAGGTCTTGTGCAACAACTGAAACCAAATCAAAGCCAGCACCTTTTCTTGTGGGTTTCTAAAGACTAGTTGTTCTGGGAAGCAGTCATTTAATGCATCCAAAAATTCTTTCCAAATCCCAACTCAATGAGGCATTTCTTTGGTCTACATGCAAGTAGCTGAGAGCTATTACTATCTGTCCTAATTTAGCAGATTCTCTAATTTCACTTAGCACAATGTTTCATCCTTTGGACCACAACACATTGGCAGCTACTGTGGAAGGTGGTCATTTTGAAACATGAAAGACTATTCTTACCGGAACCTGTTTTCAGAAGCATGTTTAGTCCTAAGGAACATGATGAAACAGATCTCTGTGACAGTCATCTGCAGTACAAAGTACAAACCTGTTTCCAGCTCTGGTGATATACAAGGTATGCAGCGTGGTTTTTGTTGTCAAGTGTTTCAACACCTCTATCACAAGTCACTTCCAGACTATAGGGCCGAAATTCTCCCAACATGTACATGACTTCATCTCTGTCAATGGGACATCATCTACCTGTTGTTTGTGCCACGTTCCTGGGCTCTGGTTTTAGCAATAGCTGATATTTTAGCGTATCTGTTGAAATGAGACGTGCTGCTGCTGTGCAGCTACTGAGCCATCAGAAATGTACAGTATCAAGACTGCCCGAAACAGACACTAACCTTCAACAACAATAACAGTTTGGACACAAGTAGGCCTCCTGTTATTGGTTACTAGATGTATGGCTACATATATTTAGAACATGAAAAGCTACAGGCAAGCTATGGGATCTGTTTGGTAACTAAAGCATAATTCTACATCAACAACCAACCATGTCCACCTGCTGCTCCAGTTCAACCTCCACCCTGAAGGAAAGCCTGGACAAGTTGGCGTGAAGCATCCCACAACCAGCTGATATTCTCCTTTGGCCTCCCTCCTTTTCACCGTGACAAGAGTGTTAGAAATAACACGCTTACCCTAACTTTGTTAAGGAAATGTGACTACTGTTGACATTCACTAATGTTTCTACCGGGAACACTATTGGGTATTGAACAGTCTTGCTGTTAATAAAAAAAACACAGCCTGAGATCAGACATTGTCTTTAACCTTTCTCAAGCTGGTAATTTTACAAAAGGGCAAGTTTATTTTCTTCCAAACACCAAAAAATTTCATGGAAGAACATATAAAGACAGGAGAGTGAAAGGAACTGCTGAAAAGATAACTAAATAGAGGACCTTAGTTAATAATTTAGAGCCAGAAGTCCTTAATTGACTACGAGCGTAAACATTATGAGAGGTCTTCCTAAAACAGGGCTTGGAAGAAGGGAGTCGTGTATCTTCAGCTGCACTGAGAGCACTAAAACCTCCCCTGGACAGTTATTTGTGGGCCGAGGGAGAGCTGCCCTCTGCGTATTAAAGTCTTCCTCTTTGGGCCTATCCAGGTCTCCTTTTAAAGACCTTAACTCAGATGAAAGGGATGCCGGCCACTCCACTCTGCTCTTCTTCTGCAGTCACGTGTTGAGCAGCCAATGAATCAAGAAGGTGATTCAGTGCAAACGCAAGCCGAACACCACGGGAACCCGACTGGCTCTCATCAAAGCGCCAAGAGCCACAGGGGTAAGATTAATGGAAAAGTGCTAACTAAGAAATATGTTCCTGCAGGAATGTCTTTTGTGCCGGTGCCTGTCACACTAGCAAATAGAGACATATGGTGATGACTTTCTGATTTACTGCTGAAAAGTAAACATAAGGATTCAATAAAAAGAAAGATGTGCAATGCTACATGATGGAGAAGAGCAAAGAGCAGGGCATTACCCTTGCTTTCCAAATTCCAAAGGGCACTAAAGATTTTTCTGCTTTGTTCTCATACAGTTTATATTTGCATGCAGCATTTTTATTCCCTGAACTATATCCTTTCCCTGTCTTGCTGTATAGCACAGTATTTACATCTACATTAGAAGATAAACCAGCCACTAGAGTTACCAGAGTACTCTACAGAGGCCAAGAATTTGTCCACATAATTTACCACAGTTATACATTAGTGTATTCTCTGCCCTATGGCTATATTTAGCAGCCTATTCTTCCCAACAAATAGGAATAGGTGCAAAACCTACTGATGAAAGAAGCCCTGCACTCACTAACAGACTCACAGAAGAAAGTAGTTATGCAAACACTTTGTTTCCTGTATGCAGCTGAAGCCATTACAGGGAGGGAAAAAAGGTATTGTTTGGTGCTTAGCTCATTTAACTTGCAAATACTCAAGCAGCATTATTTCTACACATTTCAGATCCAATACAGATGTTCTTCATAGAGACTAAGTAGCTACATTTTGGGTTAAGATTTTCTACACAAAAATGTAAACTTTCATCTTATACAATTCACTATTGTTTCATAGCTAGTTCGTTATTGCCTACTATTTACACTCCAGACAATGAAGTCAGTTTTATCCTTTCATTTCCTTGAAAAAAATAAAGACGCAGATGAATACCAGAAGGAAAGGTTTTCCATTTGTACTGGAAATACATTTGCCCGCTCCGTCCCTTAATGAGAATGCATTTTGGACACTATACACTACAGAAATACTCTCCATTTATGAATTCTTTTTAGAACACTGCTGTAAGCAGCCCAACAACATGGCATACCTCAGAAGTTTATTTGTGCCTTACTAGACTTCAGGAAGCTCTGCTGAGGATCATGCAGAGGCAAAAATCAAACTCTTGCTCTGTTTGTTTTTTAAAAAAATACATAATATCAATTTTAATAACAAGTCGGTACCTTTTTGCAGCAGATGAAAGAGTTTCTTTTCTGGCAACAGAAACAGCTGAACTGTGGCTTGTTTTCCTGCTTCCTGTACTCCCATTAGTTATACAGGACATGGAGATAGCTTCTCGCAGGCTTGGCTGACCTAGAAAAAAAAGTACTATTGAAGAACACAAGGTTTTACAGCTGTATCCAAAGATCCATTTCAAAACCCAAAAGCTCTCAGATGTGGACCTGGTATCACATGGCAGCAGTCCCAGCATTCAGGGCAACCATCTATCTAGCCTATATCCAGTGACACATATTCACAAAAGCCTTAACCTAGGCAGCTGGAGACAGGAGGCCTGGGACACTAAGGCAGGCAAGAATATGCTCTGACAGGGGTCAGCTTCTCTACTGCCATGCTGCCAGAAAATCCTTAAATTCAGCGACATGCCACATTTCTTTCCAGTTGTGATCCACAGGGAGAATTACAGATTACAGCTAGCCTCGGGAAGCTGGTTGGCTCCAACAGCTGTGGGACAGCAGTTCCGGTTGTTTCAACTCTGTTCTTCAAAACCATCACAGCTCAGATACCACATGAGGTTTGTTGCTTTCCATTTGTTTGTTTTTTTACTGAAGTTCCAAGAAGTTGCACACAGAAGCCCTCTCTATACTGAAAGAATTATGAAGTTATTTAAGGGTTGTGATTCTAAGGATTCAAAAATCAAGTTTTTCAGCTTGTTTTCAGCTGCCCTTTCCATCCTAAAAAAGTATCGACGTTCGAGTATATGCACTAGTTATTAAGTTTACTCCATAGAACATCTGCCACATCCAGTGAACATCACAGACTCCCTCTGGGGATGAATCAAGACTGTATATGTGAAGAAGGCTGTTGTCTGTCAGATGCCCACTTCACTCATTGCAGAAGTTTGAAACTATGCAGTGAATGTGGGAGGGGACTGCAAGGAAGACGGCGGGAGCGAAGGCTCTTCTATTTAAAGAGCTGAACGCTAGCCTGGAAATCGGCTCCCAGGTCTGCCTCTGCCATAGGCTGTCAGTGAAATACAACGCATTTTACTCAAACCTGACAATTCACCCCTTCCCAGTAACTCTCCTTTGTGGGTCTCTCCTTTTTTGTGTGCTGTCTTATTTCTAAGATCTTACTCAGTAAAGAGTTTTGCCCCCTGCTCCCCTCAGGTGCTGGACTTGTGCTTTTCCCCCTCTGAAGCATTACATGCCCTGAAAAAGATCCCTGGGCTAATCTCACATTAAGCATCCAAAAATCAGCCGTCACTTTTGACCCCACCTCTGTGCCACATCCCCATTTCACAAATGGCAACATCTTACTGCATCTCATGGGGTCGTGATGCCCAGTCACCCCGACTTCAGCAGCAAGCCCGAAGGACACAACTGGCAGGAAAATACCAGGTCTGTGTTCGTGGCAGGCTTGGAATAGTGCGAGATAGATAAGACATGAGGCCACCCATTGAAGATAAAAACGAGAAGTAAAAAAGCAGCCGGAGAGAATCGCCTGCTCTGTGCACTGAGGACAAACTCGCACAGATGCATCGTTTGAACAATACCATTTGTCACGTCGCAGCTCTATCAGTCAGGCTGAGAGGCAAATTAATTCTTATTTTAACCAAGCACTTTACATCTGAGAGATGCCCATCAAGGGAATATCCGATTTCAGAACTATTTGGACGAAGGCAGAAATGGGCTGACCTGCACTAACCATATACTGCTTCAAATGCACCAAGCAGCGTGTGACCACATCTGAAATTCAGATCAGGAAAGCCAAAAGGCGCATGCAGAGTACCCCTGGCAGAAATGAGAATAAAGGAAATCTGGAGAAAGTAAAGACACACTTAAATGCAGAAACACTGCAAAAATCATTGTTCTTCCTAAATTCTGCACAGATCAACTTAGTGTAATTCCTTCCAACCACTACTGTTTAAAGACCCTTTTATTTGCAAGGTACAGGCTTTATTTTAAAAGTTAATATACTGTACAAAACCTCTAAAGTTCAAGAGATTTTCACCCCTCTGTGTAACTTAGACGCAAGAACAAAAAGCGCATGAGCTTGAGAAGCACTTTTAGTATTAGAAGCCTATAAATCAGCTTATTTTATTTTCGGTGACAAAGTAAATCACCTTCTTTGTGGAGATGCACAATATCAAGGCCTACGATTCATTCTTGAACTGCATATGACCTTAACATCTCCATCTGCTCATCATCATAGACCAGTGCCTCTCCAACCAGCACTGGCACAGCTTTCCAGAAACGTGAGTCAGGAGCCACAACAGCGGTAATTCTCAGTACGGTGGGGAAACCATTCAGTGGAAAGCGTAAGTAACAACAGTGCTACAGACAGGGTACAGGGACTTAAGAAGATGGGGAACAAATTGCTCAGTTTTCTCAAGCGAGGAGCACATTCCTATTTTGTTCGCTGACAACATCTAGAATAATTCCCCCTGCAAGGTACAAAAAGTGTTAGCTCCTGCTGACGCCCAAGGACAAAACTGATTACGAATAAAACTGTACATCAATTCATACTCATGACAGGACTGTGTGCTGTTCCACACAGTGATGAATAATAAAAGAAAGGATCCGTACGGCAGTTTGGGGGTTATTTGTTCTTCCATAAACTGGATGTTGACAGTAGATCTGCAGAGTACTTCCTAATTTCAACCAGTGGCATGCAAAATTAAGTTTGAGATGAAGATTTCTGAATCAAAGTAAAACCAATTTTTGTAAAATGACTAACAAATTACACATAAACCAGATCTCTTGAATCATTCATTTCTTGAAAAAGTGACCGAAACATTTGGACACAGACCAAAACATCAATATCTAGGAAAAAAACGCATTAACGGATTTTTTTTTTTTTTCAAGTGTCAAAAATATATCAGGCTTTCTTACAGCCCAGAACAAAATCTTGGTCGGTCACAGTTGAGTGTGCCACACTCAGTGTGCAATAAAATGTAAAAAATGACAAAAACAATGAAGAAAAAAACCCCAAACACACACAAAACCAAACCCCCAAACAAAAACACCCCCTTCCAGACTCTCTATTTATTCCATTTTAACTAGGTATTCAAAAGTGAACTTTGGAATACCTATTTTTAAAGGGGAAAAAAAATAAGAATTCAAGTAATCATCTGCAATTATATGTAAAGAAAATGCATTTAAATGTTAAGCAGTGAGAAGGAAGGACAAGTTTAAGCCCTGTGCACATCCCAGGCACTGGAGCAGTGAAGCCTGGCTGCCCACAGGGTCAGAGACACACAACTGGGATCATCCCAGTCAGGTCAGAAGCCCAGCCAGGGAAGCCGACCCACCAGTCCAAACCATGCAGCTTTCTTCGTAACTTTTAATCAGGGCATCTCTACAGTCAACAGATGTCAAAAATTAAGAATACTATAACCTTCTTCACTGCGTAGATAGTCCTTCATAGCAGTCAAGCAACTTTGCTTCAGAGACCTGGGGAATAAAGAAGCGGCACAGGAGAACACAAATTCCAGATCGATAGATGAAAACAATTGAGTTCTCCCAGCACTCGGGTTGCATATCTCTGCCGATATCATGTCGTACGTCACCTGCTAGCGTAAACAGTCTGAATTTTTTCAGACTGAATAGCACTCAGCTTTATCTGTTAGTTTGGAACAAAAGCCAGACATAAACTGAATGTAAAACGAAAGCCAGTGTATGGTGACCAGGATTAAAGCCAAATTGTCAGAAATCACACTGGTAAAAAATGTCTTTTATGGATAATGGATTCATCTCCGTTCCGATAACTTTCATAGAATAGTATCTATTGAGTTCAAAAGAAGCATTTCATTAACATCTGTCAAGTATATAAGTGTGTGAATGAAAGATAAGTAGGATTAGAAAAAACAGACCACAAGAAACTGAGAATCTATTTCCAACTCTTTATCAGCCTTGATTAGCTAACTGGGGAAAAGCTGAAGCCAAGCTGTAAGAGACAGTGGTAAGTTTTGAAAACATGTGTCCTGTGATAACATGATAGCTTTTCTTTCCGAATGTACATATAAGGTGCTAGAGCTGAGGATCGCTTAGTAATTCACTACTTTTTCCCAAACCCAAAAGTTACATTTTTTTATGTTAAAGTATAGTTTATTATGTTATTAATTGTGTTAACTGGAACAACGATTTGCTTAATAACTTTGTATTTGCTGATATCCTGACAGGTGAACTACCTTTCTTCCAAAGAAAAACCAAACCCTTCTTTCTCTTCTTCAGGTAATTTCAATTTAAAGTAGGTAGCTGCAAGTACATTAAAATAACTTCTCTGGACACTTCATTCAAGTGGAGCTACAACAAAAAGCTCAACAGATTAAGTGTTACAAAAAAATAGATTTACTTATACTGGGTTTTATTAAACTTGCTCTCCCTCCTACCCCCAGTAAGGCATACAATATCCAAGTCCTTCAACAACCTCAGAATACTTCATTTTCAGCAAAACTTGACAAAGATTTCTGTATTTCAAATATATTACACGCCTAGGGGTTTTGTGCAAATAAAGGTGACGGCTTGAAGGACAGGAACCCAATTTAGTACTTTTGCTAAAGAAGTATACAGTGTGTGTTCAACCAGAGAACCAGTCACCAGTAACCAGTGTGTCAGTCACCAGAGAACCCACACAGGTGAGCCGCAGAAAAACAGACTGAAATAGTTCTAAGCGTAGTAGAACATAAGATTTTATCTGCACTTCCTTCCTAGAATAAAGACATCAAAAAACGAACTAGAAATTGTGACAAATCCTAAACTTACTTCAAGATGTTATAATAAATTGTACCGAAGCAACTAACTGTAGTCACCATGCTCCTTCCAAAATTTCAAAAGATGTCAAGTCCCTTAGCTCATGGAAGACACTGACAAAGAAATACCTTGGGAGCACTAAAACTCTTTTTGAGAAGACTACTGTATTCTGAAGGGTAGGGAAAAAAATTCTTCAGCATTTTGTTTTATTCAACTACTTCATTTACATAGTAAGAGTCAAATTCTGACCGAGACTTCTTAAGTAGAAAAAAGTTCAAGTGTTACTGGTCAGGGGGGGATATTAGTTGTCAAATAACGACCAATATAAATCAGGAAAAAATAATTCAGTTCACTATCTATGGGTTATACTTAACCTTGTTTAATAATCCAATTTTAAGACAAAATTAAGTTTTGACAAACTTTATTATTATTACAGTTATATTTAGGTGAAAAAAATCAGATGCTTTTTTTAATTTAAACCCAATTTCACAAATGTGAACTGACAACTGGCTATTAAACATACATTATTTGTCATTTCCAATTAAAATGTAAAGAACTATCTGAATAGAGGCATGTTAATGTACAGCAGTTTGAGAATGTATAGCTAATGCATAAACACCTTGAGGTGCAAGTGAATCTCTCCCAATAGGTAGATAACTAAACTACAATGTTAAGAATAATTAAATATTTATTTAGAGATTTCCTACAAAATTTTTATAGCTAGCGACTTACTGTCACCACATACATTTGTAACTAACTGATCCTCCCAGAGACATAAAACTAGTCTTCAGGTGTTATGCTCTTAAGAGTCTAGGGGAGCCATAACCCTGCTCCGATACTTGGGTCTTTGGGCAGACATTTTACAACCTACTACCCAGAGAAACAGAAGACTTCCTTGGTGTGGGACAGCCAATTCTTTATTCAAACCACACAGTCTTTTTCCTCCTCCTTCCCTACCATCTTCTTATTTCACTATATTTTCCCAGGGGCACCATCTACTTCCTCAATCAATTGTCAAATGAGCTATATCCAAGCAGAGGAAATAAAATTAACTATTGTATTCTGAAACAATTTTATATACTGTGGCAAACAGTGATGAAAGAGCTACTCAAGTGTTACAAACCACAAGCCAGTTTTGATTTGAAAAAGTTAATGGCACCATTTAACTCTTCGAAATATTGCAATTCTTAGTTTAAGGATCATCATGGAGAATAGCAGAGTACTGCTTAGGAGAAGTTGCCCGCACCACCTAAAAAAGCACACAAATATACAAAACTTAACCAAAACTGTAAGAAGCCTATGGAAAAGGAATAAGGATACTTATCACCACAACTGAAAAAACACTCCTCTACAATGCTCTGGATATCTTCTTCAATGAAGAAGATTATTAGGCTACAGAAGTTTAAAAAGAACCTGTACTTTCTTCACCACTTCTCTTTCTTTAAACTTACTTCAGCTGGTTAGTGACCGTTCATTAATGCCCTCTAGATGGAAATTCTTTGAATAAAGGGAAATACATGAAGAACATCAAGAATAGTAAGTACAACAGAAGAAAAGGAAAAGATGAAAGAAGAGGAGAAGATAAATGGGGAAGAAATGCAGAAAAAAATATTTTTACTGCAGAAAGAACAGATGGCACTAAACCGAATACCTGGAAAACCCATTAAGACCTCAAGAGTATCATTATTTGTTATGTGAGCATACAGCCTGCAGACTTCAATTGGACTATTCCCATGAGTAAAATGACACACGTACAAGCTTGCCAGGTTAGTCTTAATTACATGGATAAGAGCCTAAATCCTACACCTCTACCATAAGCATTTTCCCATCTACACTTCTATTTTCTGTTCCTTTAACATTTATTGATTAGACAACATAAACATGTGCCCAGTTATTAAAATAATTCTGCACACTAAAATGTAAGACTAAAACCACAAATGCAAGTCTATCTTATGCTTTCATTAATGAAGCTTGCTGAACACCTAAAGTCAACTTTTGTAAATATAAACCAAAATGACTCTCATGTTACTGAAATGAAACCATTGCTGAGATATGGTAGAGATTACATCTGAAATGCTTTGCTTACATTAGTGCCATGAGATGGAATTTGATGCAAGATACTACTTAGGATTTTTCCTGTTGAAGAGACATTGAAGAGGCACACTGTTTCACACCAGGGAAGGGAGCAGGAAAGCAAGGAAAACTCTCCAGGTTCCTATTATAAAAATCCACCGCACAAAGAAAAAAAAATTAAAATCTCCATTTCCAGTACATAGGTGCCTTTGCAGATCCCCAAGATCACTGCTTTAAGTAAAACAAATGCCTCTCGGTCTGCCAGCCTGTGCCGTCACAGGAGACCCTCTCTGCAAACTGCCATCCACTGCTTCAATTTTACTTTCTGAGCTGAATTTGCACACGAGTTATTTGATATCAGTTCTTGTCCAAGCAATAGGAAATGTTTCTCCAAAGGTTTAACCTGTGACAAGCCTCCTCATCACTTCAGAGTCCAGAAAAAGGCCACGAACTCTTTGTTTCTCTCCAGACAGGCAACAGATGAACTTTCAGGTAGATGGCTGCTTTTTCAGGTAAGAGCTCATACCCCAGTGATATGATTAGTCTGAGATACTTTACTGGTGCCATTGTGCGCCACAAACTTCTCTCTACACCCAGAGCCTGAAAGATGAATTCTTCTGCTACTCTCATTTTGACACCCTGGAAGATTTTAATAGGTTTACCAGGCACCAGCTGAGAGCCAGTCTATCTTGCTGGCAGCCGCAAGTATCAGACTGCTTTATGCTTTTTCGGTGTCCAGGTAATCTTTGTTTTTGGAACTTTTTGTGAATGTTAACAGCATCAATCACGCATCAACAGCGGAGACATGTGGCAACAGGAGTGCAGAGCTGCCAAAGCAAAGAAATTCCTACCAAATAAATTCTTCTTATCAATCATATATTGAAAAACAGAGAAAGAAAAGCAAAAAAAGAAGGAAAAAAACCCCAAACAAACCAACCAGGAACACACGCACACACTGCGATCTCCCCAAACCCTGTAGCTGCTGGGGACCTGTTCCCTAATCAAGCCCTTTCATATTTCTAGGAATCCTCAACACTACCTTTGGATGGGGTCATTTCTGCTTTGTGTAGTTACTCTTAGCTGTGTGCAGAGATGGAGAAGTACTATCGTAGCCTTTTTATTTTGAAAAGAATGACCCTGCATTGAGAAATGCCAAAGAGGAGAACAAGCCAGTCTGCTTTTCCCTGTGCAGTGACAGACAACTGCTAAATCTGTTGCAGTCCTTACTA
>NW_010541636.1:22671-47028 GCF_000687285.1 Phaethon lepturus
GTATCTCCACTGGACTAAGTTCAAAATAAGCATGCAACAGAAAGGTAGGAAAAGAGAAAAACAAAGGCTATAAGGATAATGCAAAAATTTTAGCTTCAGGTATGGTTGATTCAATCTGTCAATCTAAAATAAAGGGATAAGAAAAATAAGAACAGAATTAGCTCACCAGATATGCAATGCAAACAAACTAACACAAAGGATGAAGAGATCTCTTTCTACACTAAGTTGGACTATCAACTTCAGAACGAGAAAGACCAGTGAAAAAGTGATCAGTATTGGTCCCTTTCAGCACGATTCACAGTCTGTTCACAACACTTATTTTTAGCCAGCAAAAAACCTCTCTTCAAAAGACTCTGCTGAGGTGGCTACAATTAAAAACAGAGAGGTTTTCTAAAACTCCTTTCAGCAGCAAGTAGGAAAGATTCCTTCAAACTAGGTTAGATATTGTCTCTTGCTCGAATTAAAACTCTTTTGTTTGATGGAAAGACTCAAGATGGCTTTTTCCAGTAATGTGATTCTTATAAGTTCAGTTTATTTTAAAAGTATTTATTTCACTCTATTGCCATACTTCCAGTTAAACACCTCTCTCTCAGTGTGTTCAGAAATACATACACATCTATTCTCTTTCCTCATTATTTATGTTGGCATTCATTTAAGGGCTGCTGTAGAGACAAATACTTCTGTGAATCAAAGCCTCAGCATTATTTTAAAGAAAATCTACCTATAATATTCACCATGAAACTGAAATTGTCGTAATGCAGAAATCCAGATTATTGACAGGATCACGAACACCAAAAAGAGTTTTGGAGAAATACAATAACCTTTGCAGCAATCATGACTTGACTAGTAAAAGCCTGTTACGTACTCATAAAATACGTCAAAGAAAAATTAACAATGACTTCCTTGAGTATTATTTTTGTATGACAATTTAGATCATCTGCCAATCCTGCTCATTCACAAAAATAACACATTTCTCTTTGTTGAAACATTTCAAGAGTTCTTTATCTATTAAATCAACTTAAAATACAGATATCAAAAATAGAACCTAAGGTATTGCAAAAAGCTATGTGCGAACTTGTTTTGAAATATTTATTAAAATATCAATGTTTAAGTTTAAACCAGTATGAATATCAAACTCATTCTTCAAGTGTAACACATTCTTCAAGTGGACACATCCACCACAAATTAAATACAGTGCCACTCAGTAATAATTCATTTAAGTTCAATGTATTAGCTCATATGTGTACATCTCTGCCCTTGTCCCCATCTCTTTCTTCACAGTTACATGCTGTTATCATTAATTGGTAGAGATACAATCGCACAAAACTGAAGATATTTAGATACTCCACGTTTCCCCGGAAGGAAATAATTTATTTTTCACTGAACAAATTCACCTGAGAACTCTGTATGGCCCCAAGACCCCCAGAGTGCCAGTAAGAAGGCAGCCCCAAGGCATTTTGCAGAACACAGCAAGCTTGCCCCGCCTGTGCCCAGAGTTTGCTGGGCATTAGGCAGCTCCAAGACAAAGGTTTGTGCATATCCCAGCTCCTCTGCATTTAAACGGGAAGAATATGGTCCAATGTTCCACACATTTGGCCCACAGTTTTCCACTTGGACGTTTGCTCTTTGTCGTAATGGACAGCAGACAGCAAAGACTGATTTAGTCAAAATGCTTGCTAGAGCTCTATTTACACAGAGTTAGAGAAGGAAGTCTTGATCTTGGTGAGACGGGAGATGCCCACCGGGTAGATAAAAGCTGTATTCACAAGCAGGGATGAGAACAGTCCACCATTTAGCAAGCAAGAGAGAATGGCAGGATTCAGAGCCCAAGCCAAGCATCATCACTTCCTCCGATCTGGCAGAGAGACTGCAAAAACACTTAATTAAGGAATTTGATCTCTCTGCCACATCCAAAATAATTCAAACTTTCAGCTTTTTCAGCTTTTGCGTTTTCAGCCTGTATAATGCTGCCACCCAAACAAACACAGGCTATGATGTGTCAGTTCAGTGTTACACTGCTGTTGGTGTAATGGATGTACTTCAAGGCTGAAATACAGGGATTGAGCCCAGAAAACTCTGTGCTGCCTGGTTTAATGGGGATACATGCATTTATGGGGAATTAGAACTATGAATTATCTGAAATATGACCTAAACTTTTATTTAATCAGAGGCTTAATACGTGTCACAAACATACGTAGCTGTAGTTCTCTCTGAATATGCAATTTTAAGTTGGAGTAAATTCAAATAACTCGATTCAAATAGTGCTCCAGAATAGATAAGGAAATGTTCATGGAAAAAAAAAAAAAAGTATGTAAAAATTAGCACAACCATCACCTACTTTCTTTACTTCTAAACAATCCTGTATAGTTCAAAGTTACAATGTATCAGTTACCAACTACTAGGCAAAAGAGACATTGCTGAGCAGCTACATGGCCACTTCTTACAAGAAACCTACTGGTGACGAGTTATCTCTGTAGACGAAGAAAAATTAACTATATTCAGAAAGCTTCCTTATTTGGTAGCAATGTGTTTTGGGGTTTTTGTTTAGTTTAGTTTTGTTTTTTAATTTAGGAGCAGGAGAAACGTAGCCTCTAAAACACCCCTTCAGATGAAAAACTTCGAGGTGAAGTCAAAGCTGAGACAGAGCTGCTCATAAAGCCCCAGAACCCCCAGTGGCAAGTTAAAGACGACAGATGCAAAGAATTTCACCATTTAAATTAGAATAGGAATCTTTTAACAAGGAGGTAAATTTTCAGGGGTGTTAAGTACATAAAAATGTTAGCAAACAGCAAAATTAATAAGCATATTTTAGGTCTCTATTAGCCATATACTATAAAGCCACTCTTAAAAAAAACTAACCCCTCCAGCTCAAAATACACCAGCCTTTCCAAATAAGACAGAAAAGGGAGAAAAGAGGTGATCAATAAAGAATATTCTAAATTATAACATTCTGACTCTAGAAAGAATTTACCAAATACGGGCTTACTTTTACTTGGTGCTGATTTTCTCACAGAAGCTACATGGTCTTCAGAGATAGCAAGACGCCTTAGGACATCAGCCAACGCCGCTTTTAGCACCGTGATTTCATCTTCTTGCTGCTGTACTCTCAGCTCCAGGGCTGAAAGACGGTCCTGGACATCAGATGTGCTCGCAGCTGAGATGCTGTCATCTGTACAGCGAGAAAACACGAGTAGAAAGAGGCATTTCATTGTTTTGTTCTAAACTAAAAGCCATAGGAAGAAGCGTGTACAGAATGAGTATGTCTGTCACATCATTTTGAAATACTGAAGGCATCCAAACATGTTCAGGCAAAGAAGGAATAGATATTACAATAAACATACCAAATTAACGCTTCAAGACAGAAATGTTACTAATCATTAGCTAAGACAGAAGGTTTCAGGAGTGTGGCCCTATTACAATCAGAAGAGGAAATGTGTTTTCCATTAAAATAGTGTAGAAAGAAAGAACATGCTTACCAGTAGAAGGAAGACTGAAATTAAGCTTATTTAAATACCCAACTGAATTAACTAAAAAGGTATAAAATTGTGGTCAAGTTTTACAATGTATTCTTTTGGAACTGCTGAAGAATTTTAAATGTGATCCTTCATTTTAAGGCAAGATGTAAAGTTAAAAAACAAACAAACAAACAAACTCCAGTTGAACATACAAGTACTGCTAGCCATGATCTAACTGCATCAAGTGGCAATCGCAATTTAACCGGTCTAGATCAGAGTTCTTAACTCCAATTCCCTCTCTCTAACTTTTTTCACATCACCACTCCACATGTGCCAAAAAAATACATGACATTATAACATTTGGCCTGAAGTGAACAGAAAATAAATACACTACAAAAAGGTTCCAAAACTCTGTTTGGCCACACAGAGATAGATTAGCATTGAAGGCATAATCCAGCCAAATCTATTCTTCAGTGGTAAAAAGGAAATTACAGCTTCTGCATACTCTTTGCCTTTGACAGTTCTTTGCATTATTTCTGCCAAGCCAAAATAACACATAACAGATTTTTGTATTTGGCTGTTCCAACAAATCACAGGCCAACCACAAAAAAAGCCCCATAAAAGAGTATGTTGCTCAATCACAAGGTACTGAATTCCTTATCTATCCTGATTTAGGCTTACTGAAAACTCAGGAAGGAACATCTAATACAGGTTTACCAAATTTACCTGCATTATGCAAACAGGCAGGATGTGTCCTGTATGAAATATACACAAACAGCACATTTACACGTAAGGTAAATAGCTGGATATTATTACTGTGATTACATAGAATACAAACTTTAGTTCACTAATCTTATGAAGACATACCAAGGGAAAAAAAGTTAATATAAGACACAATTCTAAAACTCTACTTTTCACTAAAAAAAGCCTTAATCTTCGAAATACTTGCATAAGGGTACTTTTAAAATAAATGTAAGCAAAAGAAACACTGGGCCAAACCCCTCCAATGAATTAAATATGACAGAAATTAAGGAGTTTAATGCCAACTTCCATTCAGTTAAAACATGATACTCACTACTGAGGGAGCAAGAATTGAACAAATTAAAATGAAGAATCACAATTAATACTTTCAAAACACTAACAAAATTCCTACAAGGAATTAGTAGAACTAGTATTAGTAGTCAAATGTATTCACAATTATTATTAAACTAAAAGGAAGAGTCAAAATTACACTGATAAAACAACTCCTACAAGAATACTGTTTTGCATATTGATTTAATTCACTATTTGGTTAAACCAAAAGCAGAAGTGCATCACTTCATGCTTAATACTGTATTCATTCAGGCTAATAACTAAGAAGAACTGCAAGGGAATTAATAAGGCAGGTAATCAGACTGAGATCCAGAGACCACAGATCAGAACAATTCTGAACAAAATGCCTTTACATAACTGTACCTGCTATATGCAGAAAAGTTATTTTAGTGACTTTACATCCTAGCATATTCCATGTTCTCTCCATAGTACTTTACAAACCCAGACAGTGACAGCTACCCCAGGCTGGGAAGGACTGTGTAAGATTCTTTTTTTTTTAAAACCCCCATTTTCAAATTATAAAATCCTATCTGTTTGAAGGAGCTAGTAGAAGTTCCTACAAGCACACATACCTATTGCAGCATATCAAAGGGAATTAAAGTAAATTTACATAAATTAATTCACAAAGAAAAGTTTTTACTTTAGGGAAGTAAATGGACTGAAAGAAGTACCATAAAATTCATACTTTTGCTATCCTTACAATATTAGCCTTTAAATATATGCAGTGAACCAGTCAAAATGAAGACTGCAGAAAACAGTGAAAATTATTTTCAAAACATTATGATCTTTGCCTCTCATCTTACACTGGATAGCAGTGAGAGGAGAGAAGTTTGACATTTCCTTAAAAAAGAAGAGGAGAAAAGGGGAAAGCTTATTTTTTTTCCTTTTTTGTCTGCCAAAACCTTCAATTAATGAACTATTAAAAGGTCTTATAATGGATAAATTATGGATAAATTCCCAGGCCATATAAATATACAGATTACTATAAAACATTTGTAAAAGGAGTAAGCAGCTATGTCAAATCATCATTTTAGAAGCCAGACATTACTCTGTTCCCTGTGTCGAGTCCAAATAATAGTAATTACCAAACCAGGAAAGGCTCCACTGTTGGTCAGTCTCTCCCATAGAGCACAGATGCAAGCACTCTACTAGAGTGCTGGCTGCCTGACATGGGCATCTTTTTTCCCCACTGACTACTAACATTGACTACACTGCTTTTGCTGAACCCAGCACCCCAAAAAAGGGTCACAGTAGATGGCTCCTGCAGCTCCCAAAGCCACCGTTACATCTCTAACTTCAAAGGGGAACAGGAGAGCCAATCCTTCTACCCTGGAAGGGTGAGCTGCAATGCTTTTAACTCTTCAACGTATCAAATGAGATGCTAGAGGAATTGTCCAAAGTTCACCTCTGTGACCTGTGCTACGGAGGCTTAACCCCTAGACACTGCATGGAGAGGCAGAAGGACCCTCAAACTCAACTTCATCGCAACAGCTTGTCAGAGGTCACAGCTGTATAAACGGGGCACGAGTAGGAAACCAAGAAGGTTAAGCCATTTAGCTGATTCAAAAATAGGCAAAGCAATGGCCTACGTGTGTACAGTGGGAGAAAAGAGGTTTCAAACCAGCAGCTACTTTGCATTGCTGAGAGGGCACATGAGAGACAGTGATTGAAAGAAGTTGGATAGCAAGAAGATCACTAGGAAATCAGTAACATTTTGGTTGATCAACGAACGCAGTAGCACGCTGGGAAGACATTTTATTGTTCTTTATCACTCTACAAAAGCAGTATCTGTTTCAAGTGATGACAATCATATATTACCCTGGCAACTATTAGAGAACTAAAATGAATGATTCCCAACCCAAATACTTCACCCATGACAGCAAATATTCAGCTGAACTCCAACATGCCCTCCTTGGCAGTGTCTTGAAAAGTCAGTCAGCTAAGGATTATCTTAAAAGAAGATGCCTTGAAAGTACACACAACTGCAATCCTTGAGGTCATTTTGACAAAACTACACAATGCAAAACTACACTTTTTTTCAAAAAATTTTTCAAAATCTCTTCCAGTTTTCTTCTTCTGTTAAAAATACATTCTTAGAATGTAAATAACTACTTCAAAAGAAGTTTAAACAAAAAGCTTCCTTTAAAGCATGCTCTTCCCCCTTCAGAAAGGAGAGACCTCTTATGCAAGTACAAAGTCAGTCACTTATGAAGCAGTCATCCATCTCCTCCTTCCCTCTTCTCCCACACCTAAACATCTGGCCTTTGCCTCATGCTGTCTCAGACATCTATCCCGGCCTTCCATCAGCCACTCTTAATTTACTAAACCAGAGGGAGATTTACTTATTCATTTATTCATAGAGGGGAAACCAGATTAGGGAATACAGCAAGAAATTTGTAAGTGCAATTGACTACTGATTCATCCACTTAATTTTAAAAAGACTTTTTTAGTTATCTGGTTATTTTTATTATAAACAAATAGCATCATTTCTGATGTGTTGGTCATGTTTCCCAAGCTGTCCATGACCTACACCTTCAAGAAAGCCACTGGGAACAAGATCCGTTACAAAAAAAAGCACCATCTGCAGTGCTTGCTGGTAGTAGTGAGGAGACATCCACACAGATGTGGATCTACGGTCCTTCGATCTTAAAACGTTGTTTAAGCTAAGAGTATTGGTACTCAAATGACAGCAAAAACATGCTAGGTCTAAACATACAGAACTGTAACTTTCAAAATAATGTGACTTGTTATTTTGTCATAGTTCACTAGTTTGATATTTAATTTTAGCCATTAAACTTTAATTCTTCCCTTCCTCTTGGAGTAAGCAGGGATGCATGGGACGCTTGTATTCAGCACTCAAGGGACATCTGAATGACCCTAAAAATTAGGGTTCTTTTTTCATAACCAATGAACGGCGTTAAACAGATGCATTACTCTGTGTGGGACAGTCGCACGCATCAAACCTCTCCCAGCAGACTGAGCAAAGCAGCAGCTCAAACCACCCTTTAGACTTTAGCCAGGAACTTCGAAAGGAATATCCAGTACGTAGTGATGGTACTTAAGAGACCTCGCAACCCACATATCACTCCTCTCCTCACATGTCATCAACCAGGCACATGAGGATAACAGCATTTGAAAAGTATCACCCTTCACCACTGAGTGCCCAGGAGAAATTTGAACTGGCTGCATTAAAAAAAAAAAAAAAAAAGTATTTTTCTACTGAACCACCTATTCTGGGGCCCCTCAACAATTCCAGAGCATCCGTTATCACTTCTCTGAGTCAATTCCTCCCAGCACTGACTAAACAATAAGTGAGAGCTTCATTTTAGACATAAGCAACATTTCAGAAAAACAAATTCTACAAACTCCAACACACGGAAATTTAAACCATAGGGTGGAAAATCCTACATTTTATCCAATAAAGCCACACAAACCACAGATATTTTTAAAACCCTGCCTGCCAAAGCACCCACACAGTTTTCTATGTTTTTCCCAGCATCTTTTATTAGAGAAATGCAACAGAAATTGCTTGGACTGCTATAAAGATCTGGCTGACAATTTCAGGAGGTAACTGGCCCAAAAGAACCCTTTCTCACTAGGACTGCAATCTGTCCACGTATGCAGGAAGGTACGTATTTGCACAACTTGCAATTTTTAGTCTGAAGAGCAGTGAATGATTTGACTCTGGATGAGGCTTACATTTCCAGAGAGATAACTGACAAATTTGCTTTTCTTACCATGTTAAGTGAAAGAAAATTCTCTGTAGTTTTCTGCAGCTTACTTGTCTTAAGACTAGCTTACAAAAGGTGCTTATAAAAGATCAGGAATTCTGTTCCGTATCTCCAATACATAATTTATTTCAAACAAAACAAAACAAAAACCAAATAAAATAAAGCAGAACGAGACTCTACACTTTTGCCCACAGCATCTGCTTCACCTCCTCCAAAAGCCAGCACGCACACAAATTATCTCGGTTTTGTAAAGGACGTGAGTCATGGAAGGAACATGAGAACAGGAATTAAAACACACAACACAAACATGGAAGATTAAAAAAACCTTTCCCCTCCTCACCCCTCCAAAACTTCTGACATGTCCTGAGAAGCTACATCTGGTGGCAGGGAAGTGGAGTGGGAAGTTGCCCCCAAGTTTTCTCTTCCTGCAAATGCAAGACTCTGGCCTTTAACACTCTGGATTACTCCACATATTTTTTACTTCCTTTTCATTCTCTTTCCTTAATTTCCCAATTTTTCCATTCAGAATTAAAAACAATGCACTGCTTGACCTCACATTAATTACTAGAGACAAAGGCAAAATGTCTTTCTCTCCTTTCCTGTAGAACAACAACGCAGGCGCTCTGAGATGGGTACAGATAACTCACTGACTTGCAGACAGCAGTCCCCAACTCACAGCTCTCAAATAGGCAGCACTGTTAGTACTTCCAACACTAGCTAAGCCTTTTTTTTTTTTTTTCGTCTTCCACAGACATTTCTTCAGGTTTTCAGGAAGAGTGCCTGTTGTCACACACCACTCATTTGCTCAAGGCTGATGCTGCATGAGGACCATCGTGTTGAGGAAACTGTCTTCCCTGTGTAGCTCATTAGACTGTTTAATGTTTCATAGTCCAATCTTATTTTAGACTCCTACATGCTAGCTAATAAAAAAAGATGTATTACTCTCCACTAGCCTTTCACAAGGCACTTCAAACACAAGTCCACAGTAAGCTGTAAGTTTATTTGCCCAGATTGTACTGCAGAATCAGACCATAAAATGAGAGTGCAACGTCTAGCAGATAGTGCCTTAAACATCAAAAGTGATCATCCCAATAGCTAATCTGCGTTTTCACTCATAAACCATGTAAAAAGATTCCTTATTATTCACTTTAAAATACAGCACTTCAATCCACCATGTTAACTGATGGATACAGAACTTGGCCCATAAAAAACCCAACCCTCACTCAAGTCTGAAAATCTAGACTGTGCCTAAAAACCTCCGTCAAAACTCTGAAAGGAATATAATTTATGCTGTTAAGAATTTATGCATGACTTGAATAAATGTAAACTGGCCCATCTGGAATAGATCTATACAGATCTGTATAGACAATCATACGCCCCAAAGCTCAATTAAAAAAAAAAAAAAAAAAAGCCAAAAAACCCCCCCAAAAAAGACCACAAACCAAAACACACAAAAAAAGGCCGTCAACTATAAATTTAAATCATTAAAGCACTGCATTAAATTTTAAAAGAACAAAGATATATAACTACACTGGACAAAGTTTCCTTAGGACTTTTCAATTAAGCACAACATATATACATTATACAACTGCAGCATTTTTCCTGTAGATGATCCATGAGAAGATTTCACCCTAGCACATGAATATTCTGCAGTGCAATAGTTGCTACTGATGTTTGCTATTTGTGGACTGCTTCATGGTTTATTTTAAACAAGTTCATGTCTGTGACCCTCCTACTGCACCATGACATTACAGAGAACATCACCTGTGTTTTCGGGCAACCTCATTTTAAAGGGTTGGTCCGACACCTAAGATGATCTATCACTTCATCCCTAATAATTAGTAGTTCTACTTGTGTATGCTAAACAGATTTGTGCACATGGACTTTCATATGTTTTGGGTTTTTTTTTTTTGGCTGACATGAAAAAGCAAGGGAAGAAGAAAGATTAAAAGGCAACACAAAAACATCCTGAAAAAATGACTTCATAATAACCACAAATTACAGCTGTTACTACAAAAATATTTTTGTAATAATCCCATGCATCTGCTGCCGTAAGCAGTCATATTATTTTCAATACATATAATCTAGAAATATATCAGCACAAGATCCACGGGGCACGACTCCACCCATGTTGTGTTTGACCAACATGAGTGTTCAGCTTGCCTATGTTTCCAGTAACTGTATCACTTATTGGGCACACAAGTTTTAAGAAGAAACAGATTAGACTTTATACTTGCCGATAGCAGTTTCGATAGGTAGACTAAGAAAACAAAACAAAGCCAACATTTACACACACTTCTCATATTTGACATTGGTATCCACATAATTACTTGAAGAGGCAGATAATTACGCTGGCTCTCTCATGTATCCTTCCCCAACTGCACACTTCGTATCAGCTCCACCTTCATTAAGGTGCACCTCAACAGTAAGACCGTTCATGGGATTTCCACCACCCACTACTTGAAAAGCCTTGTGGTTTTTAAGTATGTTTCTTCCCCTAGCATTGCTTAGCTCTTGATGCTCCTGATACTGTTCTGAAGCTCAGGACACTTCCAATGCTTGGCCTTCAACCAGCAGAACATGCCCTTACTTTCCTAAATGGTGCTTCTGGTAAACAGATAAGCAAGCTCTACACAGCATAGACAGACTTCATGGTGGCTACAGGCACCTGCTTGGGATGCCCCGCATAACTCGTTCAGCAGCAATCCCAGTCACCCCAAGCTCTTTTTAAGATGCCACCCTATTTTCATGTGACAGCAAGAGAAAGAGGGGGCAGAGAGCACCTTCTCCTGTTCTCTAACACATACGCTTGGAAGTTCACACGGCAACCGAAGAGACTGCTGCAATGAACTGCTCTAAGTTATACATACATTAAAAACAACACTTTAGCACACACATATTAGTATTCCTTTGTTGCAAGTATTTCATTTTGTGCTAGAAGTGTTAGCATTATTAACATTTATGATCGTTTGCATGATAAAATGTTAATGTAAAAGTTACAAATTAATAACTTTGCCAAGCATAAAACTATGTAGGCTAAAAATTTCAGTGCTTGGAGTTCCTTTCCTCTATCCTCCCCCACACCCATACTGATGCAGTTACAATTTCCTGAGAACACAACTTTTCTCATGCTGAAAAGGGACCAAATCTCTCGAGGTCTTCCTCTTCATGAGGAGCGCCGTCACTGCTCACCCTCTGGCACCACGAGCAGATGGCACCCCAGCCACCCCATGGAGAAACTCAAGAGGCAAAGCCAGACACTGCCTGGGGCTGCAGGGTGGCCAGGCCGGGACACGGAGAGCAGGGAAGCACCCCTCCCACACTCCCAAGGGCACACAGAGGAAGAACCTGAGTGTTCTGCCTAACCTGAAACACTGGACATCGGTGTGGAAAAGTGCTGAGCTCTCACCAGTACCTCGCACCCACAGCAACCAGGCTTTTGACATGTACGGGGCTGTCCTGTACACTCTGACAATCAAGTCTTCAAATCAGGCAATTACTTAATTAGAAAATTGGGTAATGAGTGGATGCTTTTGACCTTAATCTGTTTTTAACTTCACTCTTCATCAGTTAAACGTAAGCATCATCCCACATCACATAAAGGTTAATTAACACTTGCGGGCTACTGAGGCACTACCATAAATGCCGTATAGCAAAGTCAATGTTGAAATCCATGCAGTCCTTTGAAAAGGAAGACTAAAAGTCTTTATATAAAAATAACAGAGCACCACGCAAAGAAAATGAAGGCAACTCAAAACACTGAACAATTGCTTTTTACATAGACTCACCTCTTCCAAGTACTGACTTGGGAGAGACTGTGATCAAGTAATTAAAGGCTGCATCTTAATACCTGTATGATCCAGAAGATTAAATATAGGCTTGAATGACTACGTTGATTCTAGCTTTTATGTTCAGTCTTTGACTTCCCACTCATAACACTTTTCTTTAACCATATTTCATTACTGCATAAATCTACAAAAGACAGCAGCATTAATTGTCACTGATCTACTCAACACAATGAATGATAATAATACAGGTTGAGGCTCGGACAAAAGTACCAGGATCCAAAACATCACAAAGTCCAGCAAACATCGTAGAGAGTTCTCAGAGAAACAAGGCATCATCTCAAACACACTGTTTTTTTCCCAGAGTATTTTGCAAACTCATTTACACAGACAGGTACTCACTAGTTATGTGGCAGACAAGGAAGTTTAGTGTGAAGGCTTGTAAATGGAAAAAGAGGGCGTAAGAGGGTGGAGAAGGAGGGGGGAAAACAAAAAAGCAAAAGAAAAAAAGAGCGAGCACTCTCAGTAATCTCAGCTTCTCCACTTCTCTCTGCATCCCTCCCTCCCCTCGGGGCCACTTATTTTTTAACTGCTCCTGTCAGAGTGACAGTGTTAACTCCTGCTCAGAGAAGTGTCTGTATATTTATAAGTAACTTTTTTTTTTTTCAGAATTTAATCCCCAGTTCATACAGATTAACTCTCATTTTCCAAGTTATATTTCCAAAATATATTTCCAATATATTTTTTCCAGTAACATGAAAATAAAATCCAAGGCTGCAAAACATTCAATCTTTATACTGCAACAACACAGGAAAAGTCCAACATTCCCCATCACTGCAGCGCATCTCCTCTGCTGAAAAACGTTTTAACTCAGTAGTACCAACATATTTTTAACCCAAAACTTACAAAAACCTTCTAACATCTTAAATATTTATTGCTTATTTGGTCAACAAACATATCTGAGTTTTTGTTTGTGGTGTGCTTTTAACATGCACATTTTTGCCCCAGAGGAAAGCTGTTTCTACTCTTTAAGCTTGCTACATTCTCATCAGTTCTAGGGTATAATTTCAGCAGCACAACAGAAAAGCACTGAAATCATTAAGTGAGATAACATCAGGCAAAGCAACATACCCTCTTCTTTTATGGATAAAATTTATTTTGTGCCATGCAATGTTTACTTGCAAAATTTTACTAATCTCAAGTCCTGAAACACAAATGAGTAATTTCCAGCTTCTGTTATCTAGCAATCAAGTTAAACTTTATCTCTGTAAATAAAAGCGTTGGAACATTTCTGAAATTTGCTGTACTGGCTGCTTCATTGTGATGCTCTTTTTTCCTTCCCTCAGGATTCGTAATTTTCTAATCTGTAACATCAAAGATACCACTGTACAAATGACGTTTCTTTGATCTCATTCTGTGCTATTCTAAGCCACTCTATCATAAATGCCACTATGCAAAGTTCCATCAGGTCAGGAAAAATAGAGTCCCGGCCTATTTTATTAATTTTCTTTCCCAAAGAAATACATTTTTGTCCATACTGTCCACTTACGAATTTGGGTTGTACAGGTTGTGCAGCTGTCAGGGGCTGCTTGTGTTTCACACACAATAGGATGTTATCTTGTAGGTTTAGTATTATGTTCATGCAACAAGAACAGTCCCCTATTGAAATGATGGACACACATATAAAAATAGCAGTATTAGTGTACTGCCATGTTAAAGAGGTTCACATCTGGATATTGATCTCAAACATAGAGCCTAGCGCATGCTATTCTCACTCATCTTCATCTTCCTTCATGCTTAAGCGAAAGCTGCCCAAGCCTGTCTTTTGCAGCATCATTTCAGGCCCAAAAATTCATTCTTGAAGTGCAGACACCCCTGTTCATCAGCAGTCCACGAAATTCACAGCAAACTGCTTGCGGGTGCCTGGACAGCAGGGCAGGATGCCACACTCTTCCCAGAGGACAGAGCCCTGCATCCCATCTCAGGAAGGCTGGTGGCTCCTCACAGGCCACCAACCCACTGCAATGTGCTTTGGTGGTGCTGGTATCCCGCTGGGCACTCGGAGCTCCCTCTCTCAAAACACTCCTCTCCCCCACAGGGGAAGCCTTCCCTTTCGGCTCTGCTGGGAAGGGCAGGATCTGGCCAGCTTTTGTGCTCAGCAGAAACACGCTTACACCAGAGGAGGGGAGAGGCACCAGGGCTGGTGTACGCAGCAGGGTATTTGACGGCCCTTATCTCTCCAAGTCACAGGACACAGCGATTTCAGATAAAGGTAAAATCTGTTTGGAATGAGACATAGCAACTCACTGCCTTATTTCGGTTTTCTGGTATTTCAGGTATAGGAATGCCTTCCATTTATTCACAGCCCCGTGCAGGGACTGCTTTATTACCTCTCAATACCAGAGCCCATTCAGTAAAATGCCAATTACCTCTCTGAAAGGCTAAAGTGACCTTGAAAAGTCATCGTCCTTCTTTGTATTTTCTTATCCAAAAGCTACGGATGACAAGAAACTGCCCCCCTTGGGAAAAATAAGCTCTATTAAGAGACAAGACTTCTTGAGGGAGTATTAATACCAGTTTTTAATAATAAGTTTCTCCCGTGACCACCCACCATGGCAGAGGCACTGCCGCAGCGGGGCCAGGGTGACCGGTTGTGCTTGCACGACCGTCATGCTCCGTCCCAGCAGAAGCATCTCCTGCAGAAGGCACCCCTTTGCCCCAGCTCTACACTGAAAACCTTACATCTTCTGTTGCAGCAGGGCATACCACCTCGCAGTCATAAAACCTCTCCTCTATCTTGTAGGCAAGAACAGACGTAAGGTTTGCTTTTGATATTTTTAAAAGTCCTTTGTTTTTTGGGAGTGCGAGGCTAAATCTCTCCAATCACAAGCTAGACCCAACACAACACTTCCAACAGCAGCAAATCCCACTTTTGTTAATCTCCACCAAGATGCTTCCCCAACTTCTTGCAGCTTTGGTACTAGAGGAACACCTCTACAACAACTAATGTTTAGTCCAGGTGGAACCAAACCAACAGTGGGTTTGGTTGGTTGGGCTTTTTGCATGGAAAAGAACTAAAACTTCTCTGTACAGACTAGTTGCAGTATAGTTGCTGCTAAGCTATCTGCTTAGTTTCAAGAATAAAGCACAAGCTGCATGACTCCCACACAGCAAACCTGTAAGGTGGTATCTGCAACTACTCATCGCACATTAGTCACAATCTCCATTTCAGTTACTACAGAGGAGCAAGTATTGAGAAATAAAGAGAATACCTGCACATTGTGTGTCATAGAAAACATTGCAGACCATAGAGCAAGCAGAAATACCTATGTGGATGTAAGTCAACCGCCACCCTCAAAAAGGGGAACGGAGCATAAACATAATTAAAAAACTGAATAGTTCTTTAGTTAAGCTCCTTTTGTTTTATTATGTTAGCAATTAAACAGTCCCAGTGAAGCTTTGAAGTTAACACCTATAAAGAAGGTGTGGGTGGAAAGCATCACTCACACCTTTCCTGCCGCTGTGCCCACTGCTGCCTGACTGCCCGGTCATCAATCCTGCCATTCTGTAACATGCTGCATCTGAACAGCTGCAGAAACATGTAATATTAACATTTATTATTTTACAAAGAAAAATACTCGTTTAAACAATTCAGACTGCAGATCTACCATCAAGTTTTGCCACATTTTCCTTAGTAAATAGTAAGGAAAGTGTTGGTAGTAAACCTACCAACAGTCAGTTTCCACAAATGCTCTACAAACAAGGTAACTGTGAAATTAAACTAATTTAATTCATGAAGAGGAAGAACTCTTGAACAGCATACCAGGCTTCTATATGTGTGACTATACATATATTTTAAAAAGCTATGGTTAGGCTGCTTCCACATAAATGAATATATGAAAGTGAAGCCAGCTTCAGTGATAACTTCAGTTGCTAATACTATTCAGTTGCTAATACTGGCACTATTACACTTGAAATGGAAAACTCCACTGGAAAGGGAGGAATTAGGTCTCATCTCTAAGCCACAAAGCAGGTTTCAGAATTGATTCACCTGCAAGCAAATACAAACACAGGGAAACAGTGTTAAGTGACACTGCAACTTCACAGAGAAAAATCAATCACTGAACAGAACATTTTGGACAACGCAGGCAGGCTAAGATCTTCTAAAATTTCACCTTAACCATGTTTTATGTAAAAGTCCTGCACAAAACTGAAGTGTCATAATCACTATTGATAAATCATCTGAAACCATCAGGAATGCGTGCATGGAATTTGCCTGCATAGGAAAAACACTGCCTTTTCATGGGGATGCCTTTTCTTTCCTTCTCAAAGGATCCTTTAGGAAAACACATATATTTCTTAGATGGAATATTTGCCCAATTTTGTAAACATAAAAGGGACCACACATTTCTATCAAAGTTGCTTAAATACATCATGTTTTGTACCACAAACAGATTACTTACAATCTGTTCTTTCCAAGGATGGAGCCTCTGAAGTGGAAAAAATCTTCACTTTTCTTTTCCCACTATTTGCTACAAGGTAACAGTTTTTAGGCAGAGAAAACAGCCCTACAAATAGCAAGGAATATGGGACCGATCATGGATGTGTCTGGTATTAGACATGATCAAGTACTACAAAAAGAAGAATTAAAGCTGGTCGTGACTAAGTAACAGCAGTGTCATGAACCGGGAATAAGCTGCATTTTTGCCCATTTTCTTCCTTCTTCCCCAAAATCAAGGGATTAACTAATCAAGAACTGACACGAACCAAAGGCTCCTCAGAAACGGGAAAATTTATGTGCTAAAGCACACAAGTTAAAGAAAAGCAGGAACGCTTTGCTGCAAACGTGCTGGTGGCACTGATGCCAGTGGAGAGCCTCTCCGCTGCCGCTGAACTCGCCACCACCACGTCGGGCATCGCTGCCTCGCAGACCTACCTCAGAGCTCTTCTCCTCAGTACACAGGGTCTCACTTCCAGGCTCCTGGAACACATCAGGATCAGCAATGCTACCTGAAGCCTGCTTGAAACCCACGGGAAGAAAGTCTATAGTTTCAGGCTCATATACTTCAAACTAACGAAGTGAAAAATACACTGGAAAAAGCTATGTATTGTATGTCTCCAATTTTGCAATTCAGTTCTCTTCCCTTTTTAAAATCCTGGAGATTTCTATAACTTTGTTTGATATCGGGAGCGGGGGACACACATACATACACACAATCTAAAGCAAAAAAATAACAGTTATTCTGAAAGCAGCTATCATCTTAAATGACAGAACTACCCAGTTCTTTCCTTTAATGCTTAAGATAGATTAATTCCACACACGCTTATTAAGCATTAACTATACTAATTCAGTGACTTATATGTACAAAAGAACCATCCAGGAGCATGCTATTTCTGCATAATACTGTCAGACAAAATAACAGGATCTTTCATGCATGAAAAGGATTCACCACCACAACAGAATGTATCAGTAAGAACAAAATGGTTTTATTCGTTTTCAGCATCTTCTAACCTTTCCAATAATCTTATTTTACAAATTTCATTTTGTTTCTAGTGTTAGCAGGAAATAATTGAAACTGAGCTGGTACAAGCACGTTCTTTGAGCTACAACCTGAGGTACAGCCACATAAACTAAACTACCAGGGAGTGAGCCCAAGAGAGAGTTAACAGCATCACAGCTTCCATGTAGTAACTACTCAACAGTAAATGCCAAGCTGTTTAACCTACTAATCCACATTTACTAATCTACTGTGTCAACATACTGTAAGTTTCCGCCTTCTCTTAGCCCTCTGCAGCTCGTGTGCAAGCCCATGCTCCAACAAGGTGTGACCATCCTTTGCGACCTGCAATTTGCATGGGAAAAAGTCCTTGTATGAGCGTGCTACACAAAATGCATCCTGTACACCTCCGAGAGCTGGGGAAGACCACCCGGCGTTACCCCACTGGTGGAGAAGACAAGTGACTCTCCCCCAGCAGTGTCACTGCTCTGGTGCTGAGGGAGCAGGGCCAGGAGCATGGCTTTGCCCCTGCCAAACTCCTGCCCAAGAGCCCACAAGGCCATGTCACAACCATAATGTAACCCCAATATAGAAACTATACCTAATCAGTGCAAACCACGCAGGAAATCAAAAGCCACTTCCAGCTCCAATTTTTTCCTCTTTATCATCTAAAAAACCCAACCCCTAAAAGAACCTTACTGCTCAAGACACTGTGTCCCTTAAGCCATTGAGCAAAGAGCAAAAGTGGCAGCAGCATGCAAAAACCTGAAGGACCACCTCAATGAGCTTCTCATGGAAGGGAATGCTCCCTTTGCTGCATTTCATAGGTATCAGAAATCTGACTGGGGACATTCTTATGGTTTTAAATGCTTCTGAAGAGCACCAGAAGCAAACAAGGGCAAAACCCAACAAATTCATGCATTTTTAGAACACATGAAGAACAAAAAAGGTGCTGTGAGAGAAGAGCAAAGGTAGAAGACATGGCACCTAAATTCTATCTGGTTTTATGATACAACAGAGCACCTTCTCATCACATAATAAACTGTGACTAATGACTGTCCCATCTGGTCATTCCTTCTCCCTCTCCGGGTTCTGCATGTCCAGCAGTTTGTCAGCGTTTCTTTGCATGTTCTGCTCTCAGAGCCACTCTGTCTCACTGCAGAATGAGCAGGTCGGAGAAGCACTTTAGTTTTGCATGCTGGAAAAGGGAAGTTTCCAATGCTGCTGCTTTCCTGATTGATTTACTTATTTGTGTGAAGCAGAGATGTGATGTAGGGTTCATAAAGATACTTTCTTAGGTTTCTTAATCAGGGCATTACTCAAAATTTGAGAGCAAAGACTCAGTGCTGAGAAAGCGTGTGCAGTCTGAACGTTTTTATCTGACCTTTAATGACAAGTTTGCTGCCTCAACTGCAACTTTGGTATTTCACCAATTTTGGTATTTCACCAACTTTGAGCGTGGCCTGCAATTACTTTCTGCGACTGCTAAGAAAATGCTAACCGTTACCTTGCACGAGTCATCGTTATCTTCTCAACCCCCTTTTGATGACTAATACATAGTTCTAGGAAGAACTGTTAGAAGTGAGATAGACACCTGAACAGGCAAAGCAGAAGAAACACTACCAAAAACTGTAACCACATTTTTGAAAGTTAACTATCAAGTTAAAGAAATGAGACTCTTTCATTGAGTCAGGTTAAGTATTAACCTTCTAAGCAGTATGAGATTAAAACCCCTACAGACCTTTACAATATTTGTAATTTTATGTTGTATCTACATAGTACTGTTGTTACAGTGCAATATTGCAGATATTTAGTCACAAGCCATAGCGTAATAATGCAGATATTTACCAAAGTGTGTATCAGATACACTGGGGTTTTCTTGTTTCTTAGTCGAGACACACATCGAAAGATTTTTAATGAGCTGTGTAGATGCAAACATCTACAGCATGTCGGCAGTTGGCGGTGTGCAGAGTCAAACACCGCATTGGACCCGACAGAGGGATCCCCACAGCTCTGCAGGATGCCACCGGCCCGTCCTGCGCACAGCCAAGTCAGACCAGGCATGTCCCTTCCCTCGGTTACCTGGAAAGGGGGTAGTATCTGGAAAGGAAATGGCACTTTGACAACAAATTTAACGTAATGAAGCCTGGAAACAGCTAACACATCTAGCTTAGAGCTTACTTCATGAAGCATAGGCCCAGCTAACCCAGGAAGCAAGTAAATACTGCTTAGTCCAACTGTGCTTATAATTACGCGATATAACCACTCAATGAAAACTTCATTTGACTCTGCCAAATTAGTAGAAGGTGGTAACCAAAACTATACCAACCTGATAAGGAAGTAGAACTTAAAAACAAGTATACATAATTCTGCAAATTCTAGGGGACTTAGGCTGCGTAAAAGGCAGCAATGGTATTTTCACAAACTATAACGAGATGGGGTTTCACCTCTAGACATAAGACGAGGACCCTAGCTAAAGATGCCGAACTGATGTGGAAAATTATGCCAGTACAGAGTGGCAGCTGTCATCATTTCCTTCTGTAAAGTACAGTACAATAAGCAAAGAAACACACAAAGGGAGAGCAACATCCCATCCGTCCCTACATTCGGAAAGCCCCATGTCCAGGCATTTAAGCCCTTCAATTACAAGCATGAATGGCCATGTCTACAAAAATGCAAGCCTCTGCATTCCTTTCTTGGTGACTACTGTTCCTCCTGGTAGGAACCAGTTTGCCCTTCTGTCAGGGGAATCCATAGGAAGCAGAGAATTTTACCAAAATACAGCCTGAGGCATTTGGACTACCATAACCTTGGGGAGAAGGAGCCCCAGCTCTTGTGGAATAGCTGGGCTGCATTTCGTTATTTATTCCAGAAAATGAAACACTCTGCTTCCTTCACCCAGGAAACTTGCTGCGGTTCTTTAAGCGTGCTACTTTTTTTTCCTGTTAAACACAAAAACAAGTTCAGAGAAACTATTAACACATTGCTAGCCCAGTACTGTGAACAATACTATTCTAATATAGATTTTACTTCTTTCAACGTCCTCACTAATATAATTTCCCAATAGCGGAAGTGCTTAAATGAATCTTGGGCCACTCAGCAAGCCTGACCCTCATACCACAGCGCAGACAGCTGCTCACTGAACGCTGGATTCAGACCCGCAGCAGCGCTCACGGTATGTCAAAAGCCTCCCCCGGGCTCACCCGCTGGAAACCTCATACAAGGTGTGCCGAGGGAGGTTTATAAGGCAGGCTGGTGGGAATTCTCCCCTCCTCCGTAAAAATACATCAACTGAAGGGAGAAATGCTTGCTCTGAGACTGATAGTTTTGGGCAATGGAAGTAGGGTGGACTGATTACTTAACAATTACTCATAACAAATAATTTAAAGTAGTATTAAAAACAGCTATGACAGCACTGATTCTCACATAGTTAAATCATGTGTCAAATACACTAAAACCTACAGCAAGTTAAATTTTTAGTCCAACGCTAAATATCATAACATTTCAGGTGAATAAACTACGATGATGCAATTTTTTCAGATTGTTTTTTTAGTTTTATTTTTTAAAAAGTATTAAGAGAGTGATAGGGAGTTTTACATTTATCATCATTATTATTATTATTGGCAGCACCTAGAGTAAGGCTAGCTCAAAAATTTTCAGTGTTATTACAGCAAAAGTTGTCTCATTTAAAAAGGTTTCACTGTATCAATACAAACACTGTAGTTGTGGCAGTCCAAGACTATAAGAAAAATGCTGTTTAGGGAGATGTAATCCCCTGAAATAGGCTAATGCTTGGTTTATTTAACTGGTCCCCATCCAGTACCTAACCATTTTAGCCTAAATATCAAGCTGAAAATAAGATTCCTATGTCAAATTTGTCTGGTTTTGCCTACATAACAGGAACTAGAAAGAAAAAAGCCCTTGTAACATCTAAATATGCAAAGCAAAGTTCCGTATGTTGGATACCAATTCAAAGTAAGTACTACTTCCCCACAAGCGCCCGGGCAGAAAAGCAAGGCAGCAGGAGCAGCACACGCACTGGCCACCATCACCCCTGCCAGAGAGGCGGAGAGCAAGGCCATGGAAGTGCCCTCTCCATGGCACGGTGACACCAAGCTCAAGGAGGACGCAGTCTCATCCCTGCAGAGCCACCACACCACCACCTTTACCATCAACGCCTCCAGCAACTGGCACATCCCCCCTGTGAAACAACGCCTAAGCACACTCTCTGCTCGTCTTATCATTAAAGATAAATGTATCCAAATCAATTTAAGACTCTGAAAGCAGTAAGGTTTACAAATTTGGGGACATTGGTGTTTTGGGTTTTTTCTCCATTTGTAAATACTGTTTACAATGCCAAGTGCCATTGGAGACAAATATTTAATCAGGAAGCATGCAAAACTGAAGTTTTGTTTGCAGGTAAATAATTTCCCTGGTCAAACTGAAAACTTCTATCCTTACCTGTATCACCTAAGCTAAATTCTGGCCCAGCTCTAATTTGATAGCTAAGATCTCCCTGAAGGGACATGTTATGACATAAGCCCTTGCCTTAGCTTTATTTATAAAAGGCTAATTAAATACAAGTAGAAAAAAAGAAGTCATCCCTACTGATATCAAACAAGCTTTTTTAAAAATCTGATTAAGCTGCCTGCCAGCACTGATATCCCCTATGTTAAAAGGGAGTGCTAGCTCTTCAATGCTGAATTAGGAACTTACTTTTAGCTTCAGCAAGAAACTAGCAATTGTACATATGTACAATGATACCTGTGCACAACACAGATCACAACTAAATGTAAGGTAGAGTAGTTCTTATAGACAAGCATATCACCATACATTGCTTATTAAAAAAAAATAAGTTATTCTCCAAAACCTCACCTGAAATACCCTACTGTTAGTACAAAGCCTTAATCTCCTTCAAATAAAACAAGAACGAGCACGTATGGCCCCAAAAAATTAAATTCTTTCCACAGCTTAATCTCAGGCTTTTTCCTACTTGTTACCACCACAAAGTTGCTAAAAGCCCTCCAGGCAAGCAGCTCTGGAGGATGAGGTTACAAATTTTCATCTGAACAAAGCACTTGTTGATTCTCTATCATACCAGTTTCTTATTGCTGTAAGTTTACTTGCCAGCCAACACACATTCCTCAGAAAACTTCATATAAAGTTACATGGGGTTTAGTGATATAAGTAGGAATCAAGTTTTACATCAACAGAATATATTACACTAAGGGCATCCAAAGCCACATTTCCTTTTAATCACAAATGCTGTCTTTAACTCTTATTCAGCAAAATCCTCAGTCTTGTATCAAGATTTTAGTCAAAATTACTTTCTAAGGTGCAGAAAAAAATTAAAGTAGAACACATGCACTAAGAAAAGAATTTATTTCTTGCACCTTGTTCTGCTGGATTGCTAGACAAATCTCAAAGGTAAGTCATCACGCCACACTCACTGCTGAAATTCAGGATATGCCTCAAGCTCAAGTCTGAGGCACTGCTATATTTTTTACAGAGGATCACAGAAACTCTTGCTAAAAGCCATTAAAGTCAACAGAAACGTCTTAAGATAAACCTCTACTCAGTCAGTAACAAACTTTGCAAATTGTAGCCGTAAAAATTGCTGTTCCTTTGAATTTTGTTCTGAAGATGAACAGTTAAACATTAGCCTTTCTTTTCTACCGTAAAAAACCTTGCAAGACTGCAAAAGACTGTACGAAACACTTGTAATTTTAAAATTTCCAATTCATCCTCCCTCTTGCCCGAGGGTTACAACATCTTGAATTCTAAAGCAAATGCTTTGAATTCTGAAGCAGGTAAAGTACAGTGCATTGATCACTTTAAGAAAGTACACTGTAGCAAGGTCATTCCTTTCTCCCACTAAACGCACATAGAAATCTATGCATTAAATACCTGCCCTTATTTTTTTTTTAAAGAAACTTTCCCATTGACCATCATACTTCAGGCCGAAAAGTGTAAGATTTTCTATGCAAGATGCTGTACTCGTCTCAAAACCACACGGCATGAATCAGCAAACAAAGAAGAGCTGCTCAGTGACATTTGTTTCATTTGCAGTAACACACTTCACTGCTGTCTACAAGAGCAATATGCTTTATTGCCGATCGGATTTGTTGGTGGGGGTTACTTGTTTGGTTGGTCTTCTTGGGACTTAACACTTATAGTTCTAGTTGATACGGCCAGAATGCTAAAATTAATTACCCAATTTACACTCAAGAGTGGATGGCTTGTTAGCAGCTGTCTAAAGAAAGGAAACGTGTTGAAATATTTCATTTTTACTATGACACTAGTAAAAATAAAGGGTGGGGAGGTGAAAACTTAGTTCTGAAGGGCAAATACGCGTTTTACCTGCAGAAAAAGCAGAGTCACGCACACAGCTGAAGCTGCAGCAGAGTTATGAGCTACCTACTTTTTGAATGAGCCTTCACTGCCTCGCGCCCAAGAGGCCCGCAGGCAGCCCACGCTTCCCGGCGCGGGCTTCCTCCTGCGTTTCCTTTGTGAAGCGTAAAACCGAGCGGTTGAAATGAAAGACCGGACGCACAGGAGCAGCTCTTTCCTGAGGGCTGCAAAGGGTCCCTCTTGCAAAAAACGCTTCTCCCTCCCGGTTTAAGGGCCAGCACCGGGATGGCCGGCGGGACCCACGCTGCCAAGGCGGCGGCAGTGCGATCACCCACGCCGCAGGGGCCACGACACCGGGAGCCTCATGTCCAGCAAGTATTAACTCCCCCGTTATCGTCCCGTCCTTTTCTCTGCTATCCGTGTCCATCAAAGTTTCTTTTTTTTG
>NW_010541636.1:47125-47355 GCF_000687285.1 Phaethon lepturus
CCCCTGTCTCTGAGTAAGCACACCTTGCCGCCTGCTAACGAAAGCACAGAGTTAACTTAATCACACAGATAACTATCTACCCCGGTACTGACCTAACAGATTCTCCCCCCACTTTATTTTAGTTTCCCATTCCCCCCCAGGGAAGGGAGCTGCTGAACGCAAAGAGCTGGCAGCCATTTCTAGAGAGCCCCCGCAGGCGCGCGGTGCGGCGGGCCGGAGGAGCGTGGGGC
>NW_010541637.1:0-267 GCF_000687285.1 Phaethon lepturus
GTCTCCGTGTTGTGTTTGGTTTTGTTTGGTTTTTTTTTTTCCTCTCAAACTACCTGCTGAATCTTATCAGCAGATGTTTTCAAAGGCTTGGCCGGGGCTGCAATCCACGGGTCCAAAAATGTCAGCGTGCATAACGGAACTGGGGAGTGCTGCTGAGTGAACAGTTACAGAAGCGAGTATCAGTGCTGGGTCATTTGCAGAGCTGGCAAGGATTTTCTTTCGCCCACAGGTCACTGAGCAAAGTTGTTCTGTGTCCATGCACCAGAG
>NW_010541637.1:394-661 GCF_000687285.1 Phaethon lepturus
TAAACTTGGAAAAAAATTTCTGTTTTTTTTTTTTCTCCCCCCTGCCGCTTTAGAACATAACGCAAACGCCATGCTCGTGTCTCGAAAGGAAGCAGCGGCTTTCCTTTTGTATTTTCTCGGGGAAAGGCGGGGTAAGTACATGCTTGTAGCACGACGCCGATTTCCTTAGTTTCCAGATTGAAAATACCGGTGGCTGGCGAGATGCGGCGCAGCTGCTTTTACCCAGGCCAGGGGAGATGCAGGAAAGGCCGGAGGCGGCGGGGGAGA
>NW_010541638.1:0-276 GCF_000687285.1 Phaethon lepturus
GGGAGCCGTGGCTGCGCCGCGGCTCGCTGCAATGCCAGGCATCCCGGCCGTGGGTAAACGGATTAGAGCCCTCCAGCTCTCTCCTGCTCCGGAGAGTTTGCAGGAGCCTGTTTGGCCGGAGGATGATCTGAAGGGAGAAAGTTTTTGCTCAGAGGGTTGTTTAGAGAAATTCCCAGCGCATTAATAGGGATTTTTGCTAAGTTAGGTTTTGGAGTCTCCTAAGGGAAACTTGTTTCTGAGGCTGCTGCTGGGCTTTTCTGTTTATCTCCGGTGGCC
>NW_010541638.1:414-766 GCF_000687285.1 Phaethon lepturus
TGTGGGGTTGCGGCTGGCTTTCTGTTTTTATCGCGGGTAGCCTCTCTTATGTCACAGCAATTCCCTTAGCAATAACATATTCCCACAGACCATTCCAGCCGCCGCGCCTGTGCCCCGCGCGCTCTGTGCAGGCAGTATCTCTCCCCAAAACACTGGGATGCAGACCAAGGCTGTGCGCCGCTTCCAAGGAAGGAGCGCTGGGGGGGACGCTCCGCGTCCGTCGGGCGCGGGGCAGGGAGGCAGGGAAGAGCGCCAGCGGCACGGATGCGGGTTTCCGAGCGCTCCGTGAAACCCACGTTGGAGCTGACGGAGGTGATCCTGCCCAGACGAGCCGCAGCAGATGACCTGGCAG
>NW_010541638.1:790-1114 GCF_000687285.1 Phaethon lepturus
GGGCGGGAGGTGTGCCGCCCCAGGGGAGCCGCAGCAGATGACCTGGCAGTAAATCACCCGGGAAGCAGCGAGATCGGAGGGAAGCCAGGGAGGGTTGTTGCACGGCACCGTAGGGAGATACTGCTGCAGCAGATTGGGGAAAAGAGGAGAGTCCCTGAAGAGAGATGCAGATGGGCAACAAGTCCTGCCTGTAAAGCGCTGTGGACCAGCAAATTAGAAGCTGGAGGGTGCTTTTACAGTTATTCAGGTGGGATATATTTGGGCAGGGACCAGCGTAGCATCAACTCTGACAGCTGTTGTGGCAGGGGAGAGACCTCCTTGCCG
>NW_010541638.1:1269-1586 GCF_000687285.1 Phaethon lepturus
TTCCAAGCTGCCTCCGTCTCTCCCAGTAGCGGAGGAAGGAGAAGGCGGTGCTGAAAGTCTGCCGAGACCCAAGGTGGGAAGAAATCTTGGCTGCCCAAGTTTCAAAGCATTTGGGCCAGGAATTACGGTGACGGAGCTCCCGGCCATGGAAGCCTCCACCTGGCAGTGCTGTGGATATTTACGGGATGACACAAGTGAGGCGAGGGGGAGAGACTGCCCTACTTCCCGGGGAGCCTCCTCGGGGACGTGCGAGGATTATACTCTGCTGCAGCTCAGCCAGGAGGGCCTGGGGCACTGGCTGGAGAGGGGGGGGCGTC
>NW_010541638.1:1609-2315 GCF_000687285.1 Phaethon lepturus
GGCTCCCTCCCCTCCGCGGGGGGCGACACGGGAGCCCCTGCCAAGAATTCGGAGATGAGCAGCAGCGGGCAGAGAGGGCAGCAGGGGCTGGCAGGGGACCGGCGCTCGGAAGGCCGCCCCGTGTCGAAAGGGTGCAGGAGTGGGGAGGAGGGAGAAGCCCCTCCGAAGGTGTACGCGATGGAGGTTGGGCACAGGCGAGCGGGCACGGGCAGGACGGTGAAGCCGGTGGTCTACAGGCTGGAGGAGAGTGAGTACAGGCGCCTGATGGAAGAGGCAGAAGCAGAACCCGAGGAGGAATGGGAAGCGACAGAGCACAAGGTACCTGTGAGTCAGGAGGGCTACCCAGCGGGGGGGAAGGCGGCAAGTGCGAGCCTGTCCAGGCTCAACGCTTTCCAAGGAGTCCTGAGGAGGCAGATCAGCCGTTCGGACTCTGAAAGCAGTGCAGAGAGCAGGCAAGTGAATAAACTGACCCTGAACTCTCCCTCGGAGAGAAACAAGCCGAGCGTCCCCATCAGGTCAGATAGCTTCGAGCGAAACGCCATGCTCATGGATTACATTTTGCAAAGCAAACAGGAGGCAACAACATCTGTTCCCTACGTCCCCCGGGAAAGCGGCAGGGCGGCCGAAAGCTTCAGGCAGGCGGCGAGCTTCGCCCCCCAGCCTGACGGCGCTCCGGTCCTTTGCCAGAACGGCCAGACCGGCGAGG
>NW_010541639.1:0-1731 GCF_000687285.1 Phaethon lepturus
CTGCTAAGATTCCCTTAACCCCTCGTCTCAATGCAGCATCCCAAACTCAACCCCAGCACACAATTAAAAACAGTACCATGCATAAAAAACAATAAAACCCCGACAACTCTAAAATGGACAATCACACAATGCAAACAAAAAACCCTACACTACGCAAAGAGTTAAGTCACTCTTGCTCTTGCTGTGAATGGATATGTCTTTCCTGTATAAGATCAGCGCTCTTTCTGCCAGCTGCATGTAGTTACGTGTGAGAGCCTTGGCATCTCACACAAGACTGCAGGCCTGTACTTGGCATTAAATAGAGTAACTGCCCAAAATTGAGTTAGGCAATGTGGAGATGTTCATGAGACCACTGTCACTGTAGTCAGTGGAGAACTACTAAATGTGGCTGATGGAAAAGACAGAGAGAAACTCATCCCTCCCAATGGTGCATGACTCTATTTGGTCAGATGAATCCTTGTGTAGGCTGCCCAGAAAATAATGAATAAGGACAGGGTCAGTCCTCTTAAATGTGGGCACCAGAGATTCCCCACCATCCTCTAAGATGATGGCCCCAGATGCTACCCTGTCTCTCAGAATTGCTCCATTAGACCTTGCAGTTATCTCCACATACCTTGGACCACCACTGGCATTTCAAATGTCACCAGGTGTTTGTGTCTGAACAGCTCACACCTAGTCTCCAGTAATTAGCATGGGAGCAGAGACAAGGAGCGTACATACAGGTGCCTATTTTGTGCATGCCTGAATGAAGGCAAGAGGAATTCCAACTCTTGTGGGTTTGTGGTGTTCATGAGAGGGACCTGAGTCCCCTTCCAGCCCCAGGACTAAAAACTCAGGATGAGATGCCTCAGCTGACCAAGCTGAATTCCTTCCCTCAACGGGGGTAATGGAGATGCCTGCCTGTCACTGTCTGGGTGTCTAATGATGGGACAAGGAAAGGTGATTTTCATGCCCAAATCTTTTCCTGATAGGAGAAATGACACTGCTGGAAAGAAGAGTCTCTCTCTGCAGTTGAGGGACAGAATATCAGCAATTGCTTCAACCTGTTTCACTTTAGGTTCCCCTGGAGCCTCAGGGACGACTGGAGGGAGCCCAGAAGGGGCAGAGCAAGTGATGCCTTGGGCTGGTCCTCTGCTGCTGAGCTGGGCCGGGCTCCTGGGATGGAGAGAGCTCTTGGCAAGTGGGCAGCGCTGCAGAGAGACAGCTCCACCCAGGAGCAGCATCTGCCAAGTGTAGCAGTGCTGAGGACACTGACTTAAGGCACTGAGGGGAGAGGATTGAGGCAGAGAGAGGTTTAAAGGCAATCTGGGGTGGGAGGATGCCGAGAGCTCACTGGGGTTGAAGTCTCCACAGTCCTTAACACAGTAAGTCTCTGCTAGGCAATGCAGCTATGGTTCCTGGAAAGATCTAAAGCTGATGTAGCCCACAGCTTACAGGGTCTGTATGTACAAGTCTCACAGTTTCTCTAGTGCAGAGGAGGACCTGCGGCAGAGCAAGGACCACTGCAGTGCTATTACAGGGACAGGCATCCATGGGATGGCTGCAAGGATACGAAGCCAGGTGTGCACCCAGGGGAGGGTGCTCTGAAGGACTGGCCTTCAGAGCAGGGTCCTTGTGCTGCAGGGGGCTGTGTGCTGGGGCAGGGACTCTGCTGCCTGCCAGGGTCAGCACTCAGCCTGCCCACGGAGCTGCCCACAGCACTGCAGTAAGAACCTCTGGGCGGAAAGAATG
>NW_010541639.1:1762-5864 GCF_000687285.1 Phaethon lepturus
TGCCCCCCCCACCCCCAGCAAGGCAGGGTCTGCTGTCGAGAGGTTGCTGCGTGGTTCAGGGCTACTCACAGCTCCATGTGATGCCCCCTCAGGGCATTTTCAAGGGTACATTTCGAATGGATTGTCAAGGCAGGGATTATTGTAAAGATAAGAAGGGATTTCTAGGGTCTGTGTTTTGAGTTTCATACTCCTCTGTTGTGGGGGTGGAGAAATGAAGAAGGAACTTTCAAGTTTGAACAAGTGAGCCTCCTGAAGTGCCTTTACCTACTCCTCTGTCTATGGGAAGCACCAGCATCACCTTTGCCGGACGCAGCAGGGTTGTTCTGACATGCACTTTTAAACTTGCAAACATGAAGGTGCGGCCAGCCCATGCCCTGCAAACAGGCAGGTTTCTGTAGTGCTAAGGTGAGTGCACAGAGATTGCGATGGTGTCTGTGAGCACGGCGAGGGAAAGACACGGGACAGGGAAACACTCCCCAGGTGAAAAATTTTCAGGCAGCAGGGGTACAATCAGGGATATGATCAGGGACATGATCAGGGAATAAGAGGAAACTAAACTCAGAAATAACGTGGGAGGGAGAAATCAGAAAACTCTATATCATCCCCTCTGATGCAGACTCCTTTTCTTTGAGCAAGGCCCCTTGCCTCCCCTCCCACCAGCAAAGCTTCTGCCCTCAGAGCTGTGGAGTCCAAGACATGAGCCACCTCCTCTGCAGTCAGAGCTCCAGCAGAGCTGTGGTGCAGCTCTCCAGCCAGCTGCTCAGTTCCTTCTGCAGAGCAAGTGCCTGGCAATGCTGGTGTCTGGGAGGTTGTGCGCACAGCTGCGCACGGGTAACCGTGTCCTGAGTGCCCAGCTGTGCTCTTGCTTCTCTCAGGCAGACCCTTACTGTGGTTTTCCTTGTTTCTCCACTTGTCTGTGTTCCTGCTATTGTTACATTGTTCTTGCTGTCAGGCTGTCTGGGAATGGGAGTTTCAACTGCAGAGTCACACACTGATCTTGTGGGTCCTTTCCTGCAGATGTGCCCATGGGAAAAAGGGTCCCAGCTTTTGTCCCAGCTTTCCTCTAATCTGTGGGGCTGTGGGCAATGCAGTCTGTGGGGCTGAGGAAAGAGCTGAATCAGATGCTATCATTAGGACACTTAACTTATCTACTGTCCAGGATGCAAACCTGTCCCATAGCACCTTTGTTTTATCTGAAGCCCCATGGAGAAGCACAGAGATACTACAACCAAGGAAATGCTGTTGGGTTGTTGAAGTCTGTGTCCTGGGCTAGAAGTTGGGTTCTGAGACCTTGAGAAAGGGTGAGACATTCAGTGGTCTGCAGTGGATTGTTCTGCTCTCAGCAGCGTCTGGTGTCTTTCCAGAGTAACACAGGAGTGCAATTGTCCTCCACCTCAGAAAGCTGCAAGCACAGGGCAGCTGGGAACATGCTCGACCAGCTCCCTTCACTCTTCACTAGGCCACAGTGGACCCTCTTGCTTCTCAGGTGTCAGAGCCATTTGCTCTGAGTGCAGCAGAAATACTCAGTATTTCTGATTTCAGAGAACACTCAAAGGGCATGATGGGGCAAGTAGGGAAAAAAAGATGGCCTAAAACTCCTTCCTGCCACCCACATTCCTTATGACTAGGAGTGCAGATTCTGACAACCCCTTCTAAATTAGGAGTTATTTCATCTGACTAATTCAACTTATCAAATAGTAAACTTAGCCCCTCCTCTGTTCACCACATTCCCATATACCCACTGCAGTGGGGTAGGGTTGTCTTCTCAAAACCCATAGGCGGAGGCCCTGCCCATCATGGCATACTTAGCTGCAGAAAATGAAGGTCAAGTTGGGAGGCTGAATGAAGGGTTCCCCCAGAGAAAGAAAAGAGGGTGGGTGTGTGGCAAGGAAGGGTCTACGAAGAAATGGTGCTGGTTTTGCTGAGAACTCTCTTCACATTTCTCACCACCTTTTCCTTCTGTGACAGTCCTCCATGTCCACAGGCAGGAAACGTCCAACAGCAGCTCCATCACCAACTTCTTCTTCCTGGTGTTTGCAAACACATGGAAGCAGCAGCTCTTGTACTTCTGACTCTTCCTGGGCACCTACCTGGTTGCCCTCCTACAAAATGGTCTGATCATCACTGCCATAGTCTATGACCACCACCTCCACACCCCCATGTACTTCTTTCTCCTTAACTCTCCATCCTTGATCTGGGCTCCATCTCTATCACTGTCCCCAAATCCATGGCAAATTCCGTTTGGGACACCAGGGACATTTCCTACCAAGGGTGTACTCAGGTCTTTCTGTTTGTCTTTGGCATGTCAGCAGAATTATATCTTCTCACTGTGATGGCATACGACTGCTATGTTGCCATCTGCAAAACCCTGCATTACGGGACCCTTCTGGGTAGTAGAACTTGTCTCAATATGTCAGCAGCTGCCTCGGGCAGTGGCTTTCTCCATGCCGTGCTGCACACAGCCAATACAGTGGAAGCAATGGCTGGTCACTGATTGAGATACCCAAGGCTGTCACATATAAAACATGACAGACGACTTTATTCTCCAGGGGAAACTGGAGCTGCCTGAAGACCGTCAGTGTGTGCCTGGGGTGGATAATGAATGGAGCCCCACAAAGTGAGAGATGACCCAAAATAGAGTCATCCAATGGTAAAAAGGTGAAGTTGTGTATCCACAGGGAAGCAAAGCCTCTGCAGTCCCAGAGGAAGCAGCAGGGACCCAGCAGTTCAGATACCTCCTTCTGAGGAAGCTCCCTGGTCTTCCTTCCCACCCAGAACAGCTTCTGCCATGCAGAACATGGTGCTCAGGACATAAAATTACCTCCTCTGCAGCCAGAGCTCCGGCAGAGGAGAGGTGTCTCTCTCCTGACACATTCCTCTCTCCTCCAGTAAAGCAGAGGGCTTAGAGTGACTACCCACAACTGGGTAACAGCTCTTCCAAATGTTTCTCTGCCTCTTTGCCGTCATCAGCATGAGGATCATGGTGTTTTCCCATGTTTCTCTACCTGCCCATGCTGATGCTGTTATTGTTTGCAGGCTCTCTGGGGATGGGGGTTTCAGCTGCAGTTCAGATGCTGATCCTGAGTGTCCTGCCACAGATGTGTCTTCATTGGAATGAGGTGCCCCAGCTCCTTCAGACTTCTGGGACAACAGACAGTGCAGTTTCTGGCATTGGGAATGTGCCAGCTGTCCCTTCAGAAGACCCCATCTTTTGCTATTTCTCTGTCTTCTAATTTGTGGTCACCAGGGCAGTACAGTAGATGGGAAATAAGCAGACTCTCTGAAAGGCACACCACCTCAGGACACTTGATGTCTCTCTGCAGTGCCGTGTCCGGTTGTTCTCCACAAGGGTGCAGCTCTCCTACAGCATCTTTTTGACATCTAAGAGCTCCACACAGAACTTGTGGAGACACTGTGGCTGTGGAAATGCTGCTGGGCATGTGTATGTGGTCAGATGAAATGAGCTCTGCATGCCCTTGGCGAAGCAACAACCTCTGTGTTACTTTCTGCACATCTGGGCTGAGAATGAAATAGAGGAATTTGAAGAGCTGCACTTCACAGCTGGAAACCCCTCTTCTGTCCCGTTCCTTTCTCAGAGTAACTTCTGAATGTGATCATCCTCCTGCTACAAGCTTGTAGGCAGCACAGAGCAGCTAGGAACGAGACTGATGGAAAGACCAGCTCTCCCAGTGCTGCAGTAAGACACAGGGAACCCTTTCGTCTCTCAGGACTCCCAGTTCACGTTGAGAGCAATGCAAATGTTGAGGATTTTTGATGCTTCCATGCTCCCAATGTGACAAAGTCATATAGAATAGAACAGAATAGAATACAATAAAATATAAAAATGAAGGAAAGGTACCATCAAGTCCCTGTGCTACAGCCCACCATCTGAAGCACTGGGTGGGAAGATGATCAGCAACCTTCCTCCATGATGAACCATGAACCTTCCACCTTACTTGAAGGAGATGTCCTCACCTGTCCCTCTCCTGATCACACCTGCAAATGAAGGATAGAGAGTAAATTGATGGAAGGGCATGGTCTGTCTCAGCAGTGACTGATTCAATCGCTGGTCCTTGTTCTTGTAGGGGACTTTAATCTACCG
>NW_010541640.1:0-1304 GCF_000687285.1 Phaethon lepturus
TCATGGCTAGTGACTCTGGAAGCTTAGCCCAGAGGGCTGGTCAGCAGGGCTGGGGCGTGGGGAGAGCCTGTGGGACTTTGTCCTGCAGGCTCCCAGGGAAGCACGAAGTGTTACCGCGTGAACCCTCTCGCCATATGTGCCTGGCAACAGCTTCCGCAGCCAGAGCGACCTGATGGGGCCCAGGGAAGACACAGCTGAGGCCTGGGGGACTGGTGTGAAACAGCGATGCTGAGCACAGGACGAGGGGGCGGATGGAGTGGGCAGTGGCACTGCGCTAACCCCACATGCATGTGCTGGGGCCGTAGCACTGCCCAGCGCAAGCGCCATGGGCAAGGATGGCCAATTGTGACATCCCTGAGCGATGGACGGTGATATCGCCCAGTGACGGACTATGATGTACCCAAGCAAGGGATTGTGACCACGCGTCCCTCGCTGCTTATACTTGGCTGCCGAGTCCCACCCGGCCAGCTTGTGCCCAAACTCCAACGGAGCGAGTTCGTGACGTGTGGTGTTGAGCAAGCGCTTTGGTGCTGGTGGTGTGCTCGGGGAGTTGTGTATTGCAGCTCTCCGTGCCCGACCCCAGAGCCATCAGAGGATTTTCCCCGGCCCTGCCAGGTTCAGGCAGCCGGGGCACTGAGGCGGCACGCTCGCAGCAGCAGAGGTGAGCTGGGAGGGGACACCTCACCCTGGGGAGCTGGGAGACCTTCCTTCTTGAGGAACCTGGGCATTTCTTCCACCCCTCCCCGGGGCCAGCCGCTGACCGTGGCCTCTCTTCCTTTTCTAACGTGACAGCCGCTGCTGCAGCGCTGGTGGGAGGGAGCGGCTTGTCATCCCCAGCTTCCCCCAGCCCACCGCAGCGGAGAGAGACCATGGCCGCAGAGGAGGAGAACCGCTGCCCCATCTGTTTGGACAGCTGGGAGGAGGCCAGCTATGTACTTCCGTGCCTCCACCAGTTCTGCTATGCGTGTATCCTGCGGTGGGCAGAGAGCAAGCCCGAGTGCCCCCTCTGCAAGAGGAGGGTGACTTCCATCTTGCACTCGGTGCGGGGCGATGACGACTTTGAAGAACACGTCATCCCACCACCTGCGGCATCATCAGTTCTTGTCCAGCTGGCCGGAGGAGCTCCTGCCCACCCAGCAGCCGACCGTCTCCATCGCCCTGCAGCATCCCAGCCGCCAGCTGCAGGGCCAGTGCCCAGGCCTCCTGTGGGCAGCCTCCATCCCCACACCTGGGCGTTCCTCTTCCGAGAGGACCCGGCTCTGCTCCGGCCTGTGCTACTCTGGCTGCGACAGCAGCTGTGGCTG
>NW_010541640.1:1355-9905 GCF_000687285.1 Phaethon lepturus
GAAGCAGCCGCAGCACAGAGCCTCGTCCTATCCAGCCTGCACCTCTTTGGCCTGGACGAGGAAGCCCTGTTCCAGCTGCTGCAGGCTGCCCTGGGCACGCACACGAGCAGCTTTGTGCGCCGGCTGATGGACATCATTGTGGAGCGGTGCGGCAGGGAGGCCCGACGTCGCGTGGGCCTGGGGGATGCGCGTGCGTCCGAGGAGCGGGAGGGCAGCCCCGCAGCTGTCCCTGTCCCCGATGCCTCCCAAGGGGGGCCTCCTTCCCCTAGTCCAGCCTCCTCCAGCAGCCCTGACAGATCTGAGGCAGAAGAGCTCCCCGGGCCCTCATCGGCTGCCCTTCGTGGGGGTCCTGGAAGCTCCCCCCCTCCCCCTGTTCCCACCCGCGGGGAGCAAGAAGAGCAGCAGGAGGCTGTGCCGGGGCCCTCCACTGCCCACGTGGGCAGTGAACGCTCTCCTGGGAGGCCCCGGCGAGCCCCAAAGAGGACGGCCAGCAGCTCAGAGGCCACTTCACGGCCAAACAAGAGGCCACGCCGCCGCCGACAGTAGGAGGCTGCCCCAGGAGCAGGCCAAGAGCTGGGGCACCCACCAGCCCCCAAGGGGACCAGGAGACTGTCATTATTAGTCTAGTTCTAATGATGATAGGATATAGTACAATAAATGTATGAAAACTACAGAAATAGTCTTGGTATTTCTAACAATGTAGCTGGCATTGCTATCCCCACCATGCTGGTTTCTCACATGGCCAGAAATGTCTATGGAAAGGGCTCGGTCCATCCTTTTCCCCAGGGACAGAAGTGGGGACGACTGTCCTGGAGTTCCTCAGATCATCCTCTTGCCTTTTGTAAAGATGGGGTGCAACATTTGGCACTCCCTAGTCCTTGGTGCCTCGCCCAAGTCCCACAACCTTTCAAAGATGACAGAGATCGGTCTCACAGGCAACTTGCTCAACACCCTCAGACAAATGCCGTCAGGGCTGGTGTACTTGTATGGGACAAGGTTCCTCAGGAGACCCCTGAGTGGAATGTCTGCTGATGTGGGAATTCCTCTGCTCCTTGATCCCTGCCTCTGGGTTAAAATGCCTGGGAACAGTGTCAGTGAACACTGTGTTGAAGAAGGCTCCAAGTACCTCAACTTTGCCCGCATTTGCTCTTACTGTACCACGCAACCCATTGGGCAAGCAGGCACAGGCTTCCCTTGCCTGATTTACTATTTATGTAGCAGCAGAAGCCCTTCTTGTTGCTTTTCATATATCCCTTGCTAACCCTGGCTTAGCTTTGGTTTTTCTGATCGCATCTCTGCACACCTCAGCAGTGTTCATTTGCATGTCTGGTTACAAATATTGATGGTTATAGTAACACTTACTTTCTGCTACAATTGTCACATACAAATAAGATTATTAGAAGTGCAAAAGGCCTGAAAGGGATAATTTGTTTGAGGTGAGAAGGACTTCAAAACTGCAAAGCTGAGCATAAACTCATTCAAGTTGAGCATAAAGAGCAAACATTAGATCAGGAAAAGCAAGCAGACTTTAGCCAAGCTTCAATGAGATGCAATGGAGAAATCATGCCATCCAACTTAATCTGCACTGAGGAGAGAAATTAAAGGAATTATCAGGAGTTTTAAATTATTCTTTCTCCTGCTTACTGCTGTTGTATGGCTGCTGTAAGAAGAGAGAATGAAAGGATTCTGCTTCCATAGATGCTCACATTTATAAAAAGGAGCAGTGGAGGGGTGATGGGGTAAATGGAGTGAAGCTGAAAGTGGAGCAATACTAGTACATAATCAATAACACTACACATTGAGAGGCAGAAGAGTAAAATTGCCCATAACCCTCAGCAGTGTGGTGCTTCTTATAAGAGACAGAGCTTTCGTGTTTCCAGCTGAGACACCAGAGTCAGACAGTTCATGTGAATTACATGCTTCCGCATGTATACATGTGCCCAATGCACTCAAGGTGCGGCAAATCACTTTTTTTTTCCTGAGAAGACAGGACAGAATATGTGCACTGGGCATGGAAGCCCAACAGTTTTTAGCCACAGCTATTCAGCACAGCAGCCATGAACGGATAGGTGCAGCTGGTTGCCATGGCTTGAGCAATGTGGTCTCATCAGAGATTTCCAGCAGTGCAGAAGACACTCTTAATTTCCAACTAGCAAAAAAAGAGAGAGCAAAGGACCATCCAAAAATCCAGAAAGCTCCACAACCAGGACAGCAATGGAGATGAATTGACTTAGCTGGAAGATTCATGCCTGCATTCCCCCCAGAAAACAATGATAAAAGTCATCATTGGTCACCTCTATGGTAAGAATGTAATTTTAATATGATAAGTGATGATTTTGTCAATCTTAATAAGCAAATATTGACTGTATTGGGTGTGGAAAAGTAGTTAGGTCATGCCTTGACATACATTCCTCAAGTATCTGATCGCTACTTCAGGGAGAAGATTTCAAAATCTTACTGCTCACTTATTACACTGCCTCATTTTTCTCTCCCAAGTGACATTGCCATTTGCTCTGTGAAGTGGGAGTATCGCAGAAGGCTTAGTGTTTTCCATATGTTACGGTATTTGAAGCTTGTCAGCGTGAAAGTCCAAACTTGCAGAGCAGAAACCTGGAGACCAGTTAAATAGATTAAAAATCTCACTCTTGTGGGTCTTCAAAGGATATGAAATCCTTCAGGAGTCTTTTATCCCTGGAGTCTGATTTGTTAGTCTTCTGTGGTTTACAACTAAGATGTAGATCTTAAACCATCTGTCCTTGTAGTTTTGTTGTAGTTTCTTCTTATGTTTCTCATCTTTGAAGAATAAGTCCTCTTGTATAAAACTAGACTCAACTGCGAAGTTTAGGGCCCAAAGTGAGAGGTGTCTGTCTTGGAAGGGATCTTGCTGGAGAAACTTTTTCAAAAGATGTGAAGTGTGATGTGAAAGTGATGTGTCCACTTTTTTCTTTCCTGAAATGGTTATTCCACCTTTGCATGGAATCAGGATGTCAGTTTACTGTTTTACATCTTCTTTTATTCATCTTTCTTCCATTCTCTGGAGAGCTGCCCAGTCCCAGGAAGGAATTGTTTCCTGATTCTGAAGCTATCTTGTTGGGTACCAGCAGTTCTGGGGACAGCCCACCCTCAGATTTCCATGTGGCAGAAGTACCTCGTAGATGTGCCAGGCGCACTGCATTCTTTTTACCCATCCAGCAGGTGGCATCGAAGCTCCAGAAAAGTTCATCCTTCGTCAAACTGTCGGATCCTGCAGCGATGCTTTCATTTTTTCTTTTACATTTTCGATTTAAAATATAATGATGCCAACAGGATTATTTTAGACTTCAATTTCGTTTGCTATTAACTTAGAAAACTTATGATGGTAGTGTATATATAGATATAGACATAGATATAGATATATAAAAGTTGGTGATCTTTTCCTGCAGCTTAACAGTCTGGAAATTTTAATTTTCTTCTTCAGTGTACTTATAGTAAATTTAAGAATAATTTATCTTATACTGCTTTAAGTGAGGTTATGTTTTATTTCTCAGTTTGAGTCTGATTCCTCAAGTTCATTATTAAACCAATGTCTGTACTCCACATATATGCAGTATTCTGGCTATTGTGAATACTCACATAGGTAACATAGCAGATGTTAATCAAATGTGTTGAAATAATATTCCTTCTAAATCATATTGCTTCCTGATGTTCGATTTCACAGTGGTAGCCCAGTTTATGTACAGCATTCAATAACTTATGAATACTCAGTTCAAAACTACTGCTTATATGCATTAATAAAAAAGCCTATTATGACTATGTACGGTCTAATAAACTCAGTTCCACAGTCATACATTTATTTAGTTGACTCCAATTTCTATACTTATTTAGGAGAAAAAAATTTGTAATTATCACTTCAGTTCTTACAAGAAGTCAGATATAATCCATTTGCTCTTTTATTTCCAGGGTGGTAAAAGACAGCTGACTATCTCTGTCTAATTCCACATGCACTAATCTTCATAGAAGGTCTCTTGTGCCAGTTTCTTTCCTAGCAAACACTTCTAATGGGTGCCAAGACAACAAGAAAGTGTAGTAAATTAGTGGGTTTTTTCCTGTTGTTTTTCTTTTTAACAAAATCTTTTTAACACTGTCAATCACAGGAATATTAGATTACATTTGAGGACAGTCAAAATAATTCTTTCAGTTCAATGGAAGTCATGTTTTGTAGAAGATTTTTTTCTGAACCCCAAAATATGCAATTCAAATAGTCCTTTAGCAAAAAAGTATTGAGGCATCTATCCTCACATACTGATGAAATCTTTGCTAGACAATTATAGCTCATCCCGCAGTTTCAGAGCTGAAGACTTAAAAGTAAAATATCTTCAGCTTTGATTGGAGTCAATCTTAACATTGAATCATCCATGCTATTTAAACAAGTCTGTCTGTGGTACTCATTATCTTTTTGTGACGACCTAACAGTAACAATGAACAATTAAGTAGATAACAAAAGTTTAAGAAGTTAAGTCCGTTTTCCCCATAAATAAGATAACAAGCTACCTTTTCTGGCAATGGGATTTTACCTGACTTTCTTAATCATAGGTTGCTCGAGCTGTACCTAGACATTGGATAAGTCATTTTTGCTTGTTCTCTGTTTAGCCATTATAAATTCATTTACTGATGTTGATAAAACATCAATGTCTGGATCAACAACTTTTTATATGACTCAGTGGCATGCATTCTGATCAATGTATCTCATTAAGCATTTCTTGAAGTATTGCTTAGATTTTGGGCAGAGGCTATATACTACATTCTTCATTTCAAGTGTCTTTCTCTGTGATTGTTTTCCACATTGTTGAGAATTACATCTAATATTAATTCTGATTTTATTTATTCTTAACTCTACTCTTTATACTTATTCTAATTTTCTGTGTTTAATTCTGTTTCACTGAGATTATCCATGCTGGTTAACAAAAAGGTTTTTTCAGATATGTAGTATGACAGAATTTATCACATTCTTAGTAAATAAATAGTATGTCAGGTGTTAATAATATTCCTTTAATGTGTATCTACATGGTTGCATACTTGCATAACTTTCCCAAGGAGACGAATAATACTCATTCTTAAAAGACTCTTTTAAAAAAAATTATTTTTTTAATTATTAATTTAACAGATGTGTTTATTTCATTGATATTCCACCATTGAAGTAAATAAAACTAACAACTGAAAACATAATGTGAAATGCTGCGTGTTAAAATTTTAATAAGCACTGAAAATTACCAGTGTAAGTGATCGTGCCACTTAGTAGTTAGCTACTGGAAGCCAAAATTTATTCTCAGAAGAACATGCAGTTCTGAAAAAGAAGGAATGACAGGTGGGGGACGTTCATCACAATTGGATTTTGGGTCAGGCTGCTGGACAAGGTCTCACAGCTTGCATTCATGGCAAGTGGCCCAGACCAGGGCCACCGGTCTTGTCTGAAAGCTTCTCAGAGTCCCAAATGTGTGAGCCCTTGTGGCAGGGCAGCTCCTCTCCAACATCACTCCCACAGTCTGCTTCTCGCTCTGGGTGGCGAGCTCTCTGGGACATGAATTTTAACCATCTGAGAATGGGCAGAGAGCTCCATCTGAGCCCTTAGTTGCTGCTGCAAAACGAATAACAATGGGTGTTCTACTGTTCCAGCAGAATTCCTGCTCAGATGAATCTCCTAAAGCTCACATTTTTACAAAATGGAGAAGTGGTAATACCCAGATTGCCAGTTCTGCTACAGGAGAACAAGTTGAGTTTGTGAGCACGTTTTAGCTGCAGGCTCTTCCTTTGCCATCATCAAAGTCAGTGAAATGGTAGGGAGGGTCAAACAGAGGTGAGGCTTGCTTGCAGCCAAATTCTAATGATGTCCACAGCTTCTTTCTTTGTCATGGAGGCAGTGCAGCCTGGCTATGACTAAGCTTAGAAGGCAAGGTTCAGTCAGCTTTCATTGTGTCTTTCAATGTCAGCTGTACAAAGTAACGACAATTAAAGGCCTTGTCTGTTCCTTCAGCTTTAGTTCGGAGTCCTCCTGTTGCTAACTTCATCGTCAGTGAAAAGGATCTTTTTCTCCTGCACGTTTTGAAGTTTCAGGTGTTCACCTGCAGCTATAAATTTGAATTAGGTCTACCTGAATGATCAGGTCTCAGAAACACCTGACTAATTTTTTGTCTCTCTACCTCAGCACACTAGAGAAATAGCATACAGACTCACAGCAAATCCTGCACAGACATCCAGCACATACTCTGTTCCCATGCCTTTTGAAAAAGAAACCATCCCTTTCTCAGAAGAGGCTTAATGTGATTATCAGCAGTTCACTGAAGTAGGACGTGCAAGCAGCTATCCATCCTTCAGCTACTCCGATATTTGCTGGGAAAGAAACACCATGATGTACAAGCAATCCACATTTCTGTGCTGAGGACATAGTGTGTCCTAAGGCAATTGCTGCATACACTGACTATGAGTGGTGCTCCTCTGGACTTACTCTTTAGCAATAATGAAGACTTTTTGGCAGTTTTGCCTACAGTGTATGATAAGCTCTGTCCTTCAGGTGTGGAGAGTCCAGGGCTCAGAGGGCTCATGGGCATGCAATGGCACACTTGCACACAGTACTGCTATCCTGGGAGTAAAACTCCGCCTTACATGAGAAGGGGATCACTTCTAGTGTGCAACATGAGCTTTTCCTCCACGTAAGCTCTCCCTCCAAAGGTAACTTTTTAATGGATAAACCTTGGAAAAAGAACTTTTCTTTGCCAAAAATAAAAAAGTGTGAACTTTCACCAGCTCTTTCAACGTCAACAGCATCTTTACACAGCAGTAAATTCTAGGTTAACCATTGTAAGACTGTAAGATTATGAAGTGTAAGGTCCTAATGGGCTTGAGGAAGACAAGTAGCAGAATAAAGACCCTGAACCCAAGAAAGAGAGATGTTAGCTTGCACATGGAATTGTTAGGAGATATTTCATGGGAGATTGCCTTGGGGGCAAAGTTGCTCAGGGGTACTGGGGGAATTTCAGAGACAGCCTTCTCAAAGCATATGAGCAGTCCACACCCTTCATAAGAAAAAGCAACAATCATAACAACAAAACAGTCTGGTTAAAAAGTGAGCTACTGAGTGCTCAATGAGCTCATGAGCTCAAATACAGAAGAGAAATAGAAGAGAGATGGAAAAGGTGAGACTCCCACAGAGAAATATAGAAATATTGCTCCTGCATGCAGAAATGTATTTAGGAAAACAAAAACTCAGCCAGAGCTCAAACTAGCAAAAGATGTCAAACACAACAAAAGAGGCTGTTAATGGTATGCTACCAAGTGGAAGCACGCTGCCAAATGGGGTGGAAGGTTAATTAAAAATGCCCACAGAAAAGGCAAAAGTACTTAGTGGCACCTTCACTTCAGTCATCATGGGTGAGATCAGCCTCCAAGTCTCTACACTGAGAAGCAATGACAAACAAATACATAAATACCAATAGTGGAGGAAATTTGAGTTAGGAACCATCTCCACAAATTGGACACCTATGGACACCTTCCCCTATTTCAAGGGAAATTCTGTCTGGGTATAAGAAAAAAAAAACACCGTGAGAAAAATTAGACTTGGGAGCCCAGAAAAGTGGTGGACTTTCCCTTGATGAAAGTATTCAAGACTGAGTTCAACAGAGCCTGGATAACCTAACCTAAGGCACTGTTTTCCACAGAAGGTTGGAGTCCCCTTCCAGCCTGGACCTTTATGTAATTCTTATGATTTTATGAAACTTTTCACGTTTCTGGAGCAGAATTACAATGGATGAGAAACAAGCGATCTGATTAGCAGTCTGTCCTCCATCTCCAGCGACCACTTAAATAAACACACATACATAACTCATCCTGATTTTGGCTGAGATAATTTTCTTTATAGTAACTAGTATGGGGCTAGGTTTTGGATTTGTGCTGAAAATGGTGTTGATCATACAGGGGTATTTTTGTTATTGCTGAGCAGTGCTCACACAATGTCAAGGCCTCTTCTGCTTCTTACACCACCCACCAGTGAGCAGGCTGGGGGTGCACAAGAAGCTGGGAGAGAACACAACTGGGACAGCTGACTGTAACTCACCAAAGGGATATTCCATACCGTATGACATCATGCTTAGCATATAAAGCTGGGGGAAGAAGAAGGAAGGGGCAGACATTTGGAGTGATGGTGTTTGTCTTCCTAAGTGAGCATTATGAGTGATGGAGCCCTGCTTGCCTGAAGATGGCTGACCACTTGCCTGCCAATGGGAAGTGGTGAATGAATTCCTTGGTTTGCTTTGCTTGTGTGTGTGGCTTTTGCTTTACCTATCAAACTGTCTTTATTTCAAATCAGAAGTTTTCTCACTCTTACTCTTCCGACTCTGTCCCCCATCCCGCCATGGCAGGAGTGAGTGAGCGGCTGTGTGGTGCTGAGCTGCTGGCTGGGATTAAACCACAACAGGCTTTAGTTTTATTTCACTTTTTCTTGCACCCCTCCCAGTGCTGTGGCCCTCCACTAAAGATCACAGTAGATCACAGAATCAGAATCACAGAATTACTAGGTTG
>NW_010541641.1:0-1247 GCF_000687285.1 Phaethon lepturus
TCTTCTGCCCTCTCTGGGCGCGGCCGAGGGGTCCCCGCAGGTTGGGACCATGGGTGCAGCCCTCCCAACCACCGCCCAGGCACCTCTGCACCGGGCTGTTACCTCGGCGGGGTGCCAGCTCGCACCGGCTTGGAAGCTGCAAAACCCGGTAATTTTTGCGATTCTAGATGTAAGACTAGAGAAGTGCAGAGAATTTCAGCCGCTAGCCGCACTGATTTTCTAAGTTGCCCATCTTTTTATATCAGCAGATGCCAGCTGAGCGTACCTTGTGAAGAATAGTTGCTCCCTGCAAAGAGCTTCGCCGTTTTCAACCTCTTTATTAAAGCGAGCACCGTTCCGTGCAACAGCAGAGATGAAGAAAAGCCCCAGATAAGCGGGACTAGCCATTTCCCTGGGTTTCCAATCTCCTTGGTGACAGTAACTCCACAAAACAGGCGATACAAATGCGGTGTCGGAGACCAGGCTGTTCGCAGCAGCTCCTCAGCGAGAGAGTTTGAATCCCAGATTGGAGAGATTCCCTGTCCTGCTGTCTCCCGCTCCTCGTACCACCACGCGGGGACCCAGGGGACTGGTGGCGGTGCTGGAAGGATGCTCTGTGGCGGAGGGGATCGTGCAGGAGCTCGCGCTCGTCCTGCGGAGGTGGCTGAGCACCCCAGTAACCACCAGCTGCCATTGCAGGTGCTGTGTGGGGTGGGTTTTCGGTCGACCTTGGCCGTGTCAGGGAAGAGGATCGCTTTGGACAAAAGCGGCTCTCTCCGCATGTCTCCGCAGAGTCTGCGCTTCTACGGGCGCAGCAGGAAAGCTGCGATGGGCTATGGGCTCAGCTCGTCCCACGGGCATGGGACCCTCGTTTTCCCCAGTCCGGGGCAAGAGCTGCACATCTGGCAGCAGCACCATGTCCGTGCAGCACCACTGGAGACGCTGCCGCAGAGCCCCTGCACCCAAATGTGAGGGTTTGGTTTGAGTTGATCTCGTCCGTCATTGCTGCTCCTGAAGCCAGACCAGGCTTTGCCCCGAGACCACTGGTCTCCAGGCTGCAGGCAGCACTCACAGCGAGGCGAGGTTGAGGAATCTGTTAAGATTTCACAGAATTTGTGTGTTTAAAGTCTCTTAAAAGTGGTCTTGTTTATCTTTACCTTTGGAGTTATCAACAGCAAACCCCAGCCGAAAGCCGAGGCCAGGAGATGCTGTGGGAGAGGGACCCGGTGAGCGTTTGAAGCCAGAGATGCTGGGAAGGGCAGTGGCTG
>NW_010541642.1:0-243 GCF_000687285.1 Phaethon lepturus
TGGCTCCCTTCGTGGGGAGCCCCAGCAGTCTGCTCCCACTTCTCTCCGATTCATAGCCCCTCCAGCCCATCTTTTAACTTTTACAGCCTTAAAATGAATTCACTGAAGAAATACACCCCTAAATTAGTCACGGTTCCTGGTTTCGGGTTGTACAGCTCAAAATCCCCATTGCAGCGCAAGAGCAGACAAAACCAGAAAAAAAACCCACCCAACCAACAACAACAAACAACAACCCACCCCACA
>NW_010541643.1:0-7920 GCF_000687285.1 Phaethon lepturus
CCGGGCCGTGCTCCTCGTCAGAGCCACGCGCTCGCGCGAGGCGAACGCCACGTACGGAGAATAGAGACTAAAAAAAGGTCTGGGACGCGCCGAGGTCGTTCCCGGCCGGAGCGGCGGAACTCGGGGTCCCACGCCAGGGGCGCGGGAAAAACGCCATTTTTTTTCCCGCCCCCCTTCCCGTTCATCCCTGCTCCTACGCGATCAGCGCGGCTTTGGGGGCCTTTAACTCATTGTCTTTTTTACTACATCAACCCCATTCTGCTTAAAAACGCAGCTTTTTAATGAAAACTTAATACCTGCAGGTGAAAAACAGGCTCAAGCAACCCCGCAGCTCCACCTATGATGCAATAAGCGTCCGAGCGGGTTTTTACGGGCGGAAATAAAACGCCGTGTCTGGCCCCAAAAAAGCAAATATCGAGCGTCCCTCGGGTTTTTCTGCTCCGCAGATCCGGTCGCCGCCGCGGCCGATATTTGATATTTATTCCCTGCCTGCTGGGCAGTTACGGGCTCGTGTTGCCTGTGAGCTCATCCGTAAAAATAGCAAACGCGCCGCCGGGATAACGTCCGAGCCGGCTCGCAACGCGGCGCGATACTTACTGATTTTCACGTCCCGTTCGTCTAAAAAATAATAAATTAAAAAAAATTAAATTAGCACCTAGTCGCGTCCTACAAGCGTTGAAGTCAAGCTCTGCCGAGGGTTTATTCCGGAGCGGTTTTGCTGCGTCTAATGTTGCTTGAAAATTATATTTGGCGGAATATTTGTTCTATTTGGCAAAATATTTGTTCTATTTGGCAAAATATTCACTCTATTTGGCGGAATATTCACTCTATTTGGCAAAATATTCACTCTATTTGGCAAAATATTCACTCTATTTGGCAAAATATTCACTCTATTTGGCGAAATATTCACTCTATTTGGCGAAATATTCACTCTATTTGGCGGAATATTCACTCTATTTGGCGGAATATTCACTCTATTTGGCGGAATATTCACTCTATTTGGCGGAATATTTACCCTATTTGGCGGAATATTTACCCTATTTGGCGGAATATTTACCCTATTTGGCGGAATATTTACCCTATTTGGCGGATTATTTACCCTATTTGGCTGAATATTTACCCTATTTGGCGGAATATTTACCCTATTTGGCGGAATATTTACCCTATTTGGCGGAATATTCACTCTATTTGGCGGAATATTTACCCTATTTGGCGGAATATTTACCCTATTTGGCGGAATATTTACCCTATTTGGCGGAATATTTACCCTATTTGGCGGAATATCCTATTTGGCAGAATATTTATTCTATTTGGCGGAATATTTATTCTATTTGGCAAAATATTTATTCTATTTGGCAAAATATTCTATTTGACAGAATATTTATTCTATTTGGCGGAATATTTATTCTATTATACATCTATAATATTATAGATTATATCTACCTTCGCTTTTGCGTACGTTCTGCTAAACTGGACTAAAATACAAGTTACCCCCTTAAAGACTTCAGCTATGCGGAGATAATTAAAAATATAATTTAAAAAATGAGTTCTGAGCGAAGCGGGGAAATTCCTTACCAAGTTCTGCCGCGTGTTGCCCTTAAAAGAGAGAAAAAACCGACAAACAAAAGAGGAATTTCACGACGTTCCTCTTTTCTCGATGACAACATTCTCGGGGTTGGTTCTCACCGCTAAAAAAAGGCACTTACGTAGTTTTCTCTTGCAGTCCCCTAAAGAGAGTCAGAAATAAACGGTTATCACGGCGCTCGGCGCCCGTCTTCATCTCTCATTTCCACCGCAGTCAAGGCGGACGGGAAAATGACTTACCGACGTCTGCCGTAAGCTCGCCTGGAAAAAAGAGGAGGGAGGGAAAAAAAAAAAAATTCATTTTAACGCAAAGCTTTTTTATTTTCCTGGAATTACCCAGGCAACGGACGGCGCTTTCCCAGTCCGGTTTCCTCCCGAGAGGTTCATCCAGCCGTTCCCTCGGCGGCGGAACAGAAAACCTACCGATTTTTGTGTGCTGCTCTCCTACAAATAAGTGAAAAAAAAATAAATGGCGCGTTATTTCTCAGAGTTTCTGCCTGCCACACCTCCGCTCGCAAATCGTGGGACACAAGACGATTTCTGCTCTAGCCCGTGTTCTCCCCATTTCTCATTATTTTGGCGTTTTCGCATTTCTCGACTTGTTTTTCACCAGGTAGATGAAACACGGGAACGGGCGGAAATAAGTTTGGGGGTTTATAATCTCGCGTTGTGTTTGCACTCTCGTGCTTCTTAAAGCTCTCAATTTTTTAAAAACATTTAATTAAAAAACGCAAAAGGAAGGAAACGGACTTACCGAGCTCCACCGTAAATACTCCTTAAAACCAGAAAATAAACAGTTCCCGTTAGATTTCCCGAGCGAGTCAGATCTTCCCCCTCCAGCCCATCTCAGCTCTTCCCCCCCCATTATATTTTCCTTTTCCCCCTGGAATTTTGGCGTCAGGCTCCCAAATTTAGTTTAATATAAGCAATTCCAGCATCCCTTCAACGCCGGAACACCGACCAAACCCGAGGCGGACGAGGAGGAAGCGTCACTTACGGATCGTCGCATCACATTTTGCTAAAAAAGAAAAAGAAAAAATGATGAAAAATAGATACCGATGAGTTTTCAGCGCCTCTGGCTGCCCTTTTCCCCCCGCAACACCGGCAAGAAAATTACTTACCAAGCTCTGCAGTGAGTTTCCCTAAAAAGAGAGAAAAATGAGTTTATTTTAAGTTCAGGTTTCTCTCTCCTCTCTGGCCACAGTGTAAATAACGCTCCGGTTTAAGCTTAGTGGTTTAGCAAATAATGCAACGTAGAGGATAATCGTATAAAGTAGGTAATAAAAATGTGTAGCCTGATGGTATAAAATAAGTCAGGAAGATATAATATGGTATAACATGAGTGATATATGATCTCTAGCAGGAAAACGTACGGGGAAATCAGGACGTGGCAGGAAAACGTACGGGGAAATCATGACGTGGCAGGAAAACGTACGGGGAAATCATGACGTGGCAGGAAAACGTACGGGGAAATCATGACGTGGCAGGAAAATATAAGATAATAGAATAGGGAGGAAGACCACTGGTTCTGGCAATACATCCATTTAGGGGGGATTTAAGGGATAGAATTCAGAGATGCAGGAAAAATGAGGTTCCCGGGAGGAGAGACGGACTTTGGAAACACACCAGCCCGTTGAGGAAGATCCACCCTGACACCGAGGTTTTACTCATCCGGAGGAGAACGTCACTTACGAAGCCTCGAGTCTCGGTCCCCTGAGCGACAAAAGAAAAAGAATAAAATTCAGCATTTTGGGGGGTTGGTTTTGTGGGGTTTTTTTACACGGCATTGCCCTCTTCCACCGGGACAAGCCCCGAAGCCAAAACTCGAAGACTTTCTGCCGCAAAATTCATTTTGCTCATTTTTCTTATTGGAAAAGAAAAAGGGTTTTTATTCGAAAAAACACCAGAAATCTGCACGTTGGGTTCACGTTTTTTAAGGAATGAGGGAATCGCCCGGCTCGGTCCGGGGAGGAGCTGGAGGTTGTCCCCAGGCAACGTGGTCCCACCCCGGCACGAGCCCTGGTGGGGACCAGGAGGTCGGACCAAGGATCTCCCGAGATTCCTCCAAGGCAACCGCGTAAAATCGCCCCAAGATTTAATTAAAACCAGCCTCACAGGAGGCTCTGTACCAAAATCAACGACTTACCGAGCAGCGCAGTGAGTCTACCTTTGAAATAAGAAAAAAAAAGTATTAGTTCAAGCAAACCAGCAAAAACTGACCCTAGAAAAGAGGTTTTTAAGCCTAAAACCATCAGTTTTATTTCAAAAAGAGACACGGACTTACGTATTTCTGCCGTGAGCTTGGCTGCAAAGAGAAAAAAAATAGTATTTGTGTTTATTCGGGTGGTTTTTCTCCGCGGGAAATGCAGAAGCCCAGGCTGAAACTTGGGGAAAAATTTTTCTTATTTGCCACTTTTCAAGGACAGGGCAGCAGAGAGGCTCTCCCTCCCCCAAAACAAGGGGTTTTTACCCCAAAAGCCCAACGAAGAATGACACTTACTAACTTTCCTGTCACGTTCCTCTGGAAAGAGCAGGAGGGGAGGAAAGGGAAAAAAATAAAAAAGAGAAATTATTATGAAATATTTCCGTCTTTTCTGCGTAGGGGCCTGCAGCATCCCTAGAGCGCTCCGATGGGGAATGCTGCTTTTTCCCCCCAAAACTGCCTTCGAAATTCCGCTTCGTGGTGATCGTCACTCGACCTACAACCCCCCCGCTAAGCTTGTCAGCCGGAAATTCCCTCGGAGATCCAGCGGCCGGCACGGGAGGGAGCGCACTTACTGATCTTTGCGTCGCACTCGCCTGCAAAACGACAAAAAAAACCCCAAAATAATCAACAAAGAGAGAAAAACGCAAAGCGACTCCTCCCGCTCCCCTCCCGCAGCGCTCCGCCGGCGCGGGAAAAACCCGAAAACCCAAACCCGGCGGAGTTTTATTCCCGCCTGGCACCTTCTTCCCCTACGAGTATTTTCAGAAGAAGGTTTGTCGGGGAGGAAACCCCCCTAAAAACCCGCAAAACGTTTAATTTTGAAAACTTCTCTTTTAATACCCGCCGCTTTTGCGCAACGAAGGGTAACTTCCGTCGCGGGAAAGCGAGACTCCTTACCCAGGTCTGACGTCAGCTTGCCTGAAACGGAAAGAAATAAAGGAATATGAGCTTTAAACCCCCGTACGTCTCCGCCGACGCGACCGGGCGGTCCCGTGAGATTAATAACCGCGCCGGCGCTAACGAGGTAATTAAGAGCGGGGTGAGAACGGTCCCCGCGTCGCCGGCGGGGGAGGATCAAGGGCGGCGAAACGCAGCCAAAAAGCCCGAATTCTGCGGCGTGGCGCAAACCCGAAGCCTCCCAGGCGCTCCAAAACCAGCGGAATGATGCGGGACGCCCGCGGCCGATCCGGCGGCGCCCGCGGCTTTCACCTCCAGCAGAAAAGCGACACTTACTGATTTTTCTGTCACGTTCCTCTAGAAGAGAAAAGAAAGAGGAAATCTGGATGGTCGGGAAGCGCTCGCCAGCCTCCCCCCCCCCCCCATTTTGACTTTACTGCTGAATATAATTTGAAATTATGTGGGGTTTTTTTAAAAAAAAAAAGCACAGATTGGGCATAGCCGGGGTTACGTACGCGTGGGGGGAATAACCATCCCTTTCCCCCGAAAAACCCGCAGTGAAAAAGACAAAAAGGAAGGGAACCACGTACCAAGCTCCGCAGTCAGATGCTCTTAAATTAAAAAAAAAAAAAAAGAGAGAGAGAAATAAGTACTGGTTTTCTCAAGGACCTCCAGGGACGCAGGTCCTTGCTTTGCTGGGAAAATAATATTTTTTTTAATATTAGTTCTCGTTAAAAATGAATAGATCTCCTGCTTTTTTAAAGAGAGGCAAGAGAAAGGGGAGAAACCCCAGGCGAATCAGCAAAAACACGACGCAAAGCTACGCAGAAACGCACTCGCTGGGCGGTAAATCGTGACTTACCGATTTCTGCCGTAAGTTCACCTTAAAACAGGGAAATAAATCGGGACGGATGTTAAAGGACTGCTTGAATTTGCCCTCTGGCTGACCTTGAGCCTGCCGCTCAGGGTCGATTCGACAAAGGTAAGAAAGCGACACTTACCTATTTCTGCATTTCCCCCAGCAAAAAAAAGAGAGAAAGAGAAGGGAAATAGCTTTAAGTTATTTTTCACCGCTTCCATGCATTTATCCTGCTCTTGGCGACATAAAATAATCTCTGCTCTATCTGGATTTATTCTATTTATTACAGGCATTCCCGAGCAGGCTTCCTTTTTGAAGTCCTTTCCGCTTCTGCGCCGTTTGAAGGCAAAACGAAAAAAATAGGCGCAAACCGCAACTTGCTGCCAACAGCCCTCACCGCCGAGCACCGCAGTAAAACTCCAAGTCCAGAGAAAAGTATTTATTAAAAAAAAAAAATAAGGGGGTATGTATTGTAACTGCCTGTACTGTAAAAAAAAATGCTTTAAGGACGCGTGGCTGCGGCTGTCTGCTTTTGAGAGCCGCTATTATTTAGAACCTTTCAATCGAAGCCGGACACTTACCATTTTCTGTGTCGCATCCCTCTAAAAATAAGAGAGGAATAAACACGGGTTAGTCCTAACGGCTGGTTTAATAAGCCCAGCCTCTACACAAAGGAGCTTTTTCCGTCTTCACTTACCAAGTTCCGTGTCGCTTTCTTCTAGAGAAAATCAAAAGAAATAGATATACAGCGACGTGGGTCATTGCTAACGCTACAGCTGCAGAAAGACGGGCGTTCAACCTTCGGCAAGCGTAAGGACGGTAAAGAACTTACCAAATTCTTCTGTTAGCTTCCCTTAAGAGAAAACAGTATTAGTTCAAGCCTTTAGCACCAAGGTTTTACCAAGGTCAGGAGCACAGAGAGGGAAAAAACCCACCAGACTTACTGATTTTTGCATCCCACTCTCCTAAAAGAGAGACAGAGAAAGAATTTAGCCCCCAGTGGGTCCTTCTGTAGGAGTTGTTTTAAAAAAATGATTATGTACTGTCCCCCCCCCCCTTTATTGAACATAATGTTCCTAAAATTACGCTGGGTATAGGAGTTTATCTAATGTGGTCGAGGATATACGAGAGTATAAAAAAGCCACAAGGCCACGGGAGACGTGTATTAACGCGATTTGTTTTGGTGGAAGAAGGAAAAAAAAATAAATCACTCACCAAGATCCGCATTCCTTTTCCCTTAAAAAGAAGAAACAAAGAGGGGGGGAAAGGTAAGAGTTTTTCACACCGGGTACAACCCCTGGAGTTAAACATTAATATTATTTTCTTGCACGAGCGCAACTCTTTGACAGCCAAGAGCATCCAACTAGAAAAGCTGGCTTCGGGAGACGTCGAAAAAGCAGCCCGAAAGCAAGGAGAGCAAGGCTCGAACATGGCAAAGCCGGGGTTCCGCGTGCCAAAGGAGCCGGGACTCGGCACGTGCTTGCTTCATAAATAGGTTTTCGGCTACCTGGCTCCATCGTCACGTCCGCTTCCTAAGGGCAACCGCCTCCGAGAGCTCTGGCAGCCTGCTGGGACGAGAGGTGCAGGGTGTGGGGCTACCACCTCTTCGGGCCAAAAAAAAGCAGCACTTGCTTTAAACTGAATATTATACTCGGAGCTTCCCTGCTCTGCTGTGTTCCTGCTGCTTCCCGTCACCGTACATGCGGCTATTTCTAGTCCACCTCATGTTTGGAATTGATTCTTCTTATTAATTAAAAAAAAAAGGATTAGATTGCCAGGGGAGACGGCGTAGGCTGGGTGGAGGGATGCGGATTTTGTGCGCTTCGCTTGCTCCTTATCAATACACCGGAGAGGGCGGACTCTGGCCCAGAACTTTTCTCCCTAAATCACTCGGACCGGACAGGGAAGTCGCTATAATTTCAGTTTTGTGTCCGTACTCCTGAACGCACTAAGCCTTCCTGGAGGAGCCAAGCTGCAGCTATGAAAAGGCAAGACCGGTCCAAAACCAGGCTGGGAAAAGGCATCGGATCATATTGGAAAGGCAGTTATTGAATGCTTAAATTCATACGATTCATTCTTTTCCCCCTTTTCCTGTTTTTCGCTATCCCCAGATTCACGTACAGGAATCGGGTATCGTCGTGTTCTAGGCTTCTCCCAGCTATCGCGAACATCTCGTGTTTCTTCTGCCCTTAAACGCATGCCCCAGCCTTTACGAAAGAGCCCGCGCGGCCAGGCTGGCACCCAGGAATAGGACACCCACAAACAACGCTTCCCCCCTTCTCTGGCGCTCGTGGAAAGAAAAAAAAAAGCTTACCGAGACCCGCAGCCGTCCCTCCGTGACGCCGAAGTTGGCCTAACCGGGGCCGGTTCGCTC
>NW_010541644.1:0-231 GCF_000687285.1 Phaethon lepturus
TTCATTTTCATTGGGGGGGGGTCGGAGCATTGCACATTGCCCCCCGTAGTGCCTGCCTGCCCCTGCCGCGGGGGGCCCGTCGCCCTCTCCGGGGGACCCAGGGCCCAGAGCCGTGTTTCGGGCAGCCCCTGGTTTGCTTTGTTCCCATCAGGGTGGCGAGTGGCCCGGCGGGCTTATCGCCACAGCTGGCTGGCGAACGGACGGGGCCGGGCCGGACGGCAGCACCAGGCC
>NW_010541644.1:331-1428 GCF_000687285.1 Phaethon lepturus
TCCCGCTTCCCAGATAAGATGGTGGCTCTGGTAGTGTGTGATGCACGCACGCACCCTCCTGTCCCACCGCGCAGCTCCCCGTGCCGAGGAGCCCCCGGCCGACCCAGCGCTTCCCCGCCACCGCGCTTGCCTCCTCTCCGAATTCGTGCCCCTTGTCGGGGTGCTGGAGGAGGCTCAGCGCTGCAGCGAGGAGCCTGGCTGGATGTGGGGCAGATAAGATGGTGGCTCTGGTAGTGTGTGATGCACGCACGCACCCTCCTGTCCCACCGCGCAGCTCCCCGTGCCGAGGAGCCCCCGGCCGACCCAGCGCTTCCCCGCCACCGCGCTTGCCTCCTCTCCGAATTCGTGCCCCTTGTCGGGGTGCTGGAGGAGGCTCAGCGCTGCAGCGAGGAGCCTGGCTGGATGTGGGGGTGTGCTCGCTCCAAAGCACACCCAGGAATAACGGTTCACTTAGCAGCTCTGATTTTTTTTTTTTCCTTTTTAGTTATTGTTTTTAAGCTTGGTTTGGGTAGGGGGGCATCCCAGACTGCGGCGTGGGGGCTCTGTGCTCAGCGCGTCCTGCTCACCCCATGGACAGGGACCGTGTTGGTGATTACCTAGAGCCAGGCTAGAAAAGTCCTTTTGAGTCATCTGACCTTTCTACTTGGCTTGCAGGAAAGGTGAAGGTACTTCACACTTACGCACTCATGTCTTTTTTGGATTTTTATTATATAAAAATACCTGTGTGGGCTTTAGGGAGCTGCCCCTCCTGCTTCCTGGGGTGCTCTGGGGTGCTGGGGCCACTCGGGGCAGAGACCAGTGCGTGTTTGCAAAGAGGCACAAATATTTAGTGGTAGTAGTGGATCCCCATCGTACGCGGGAGCTGAATTAGGAACGGGGCTGGGAGGGGGGAATCCTGCCCCAAACATCAGGATTAATGAGCTGGAGCTCTCTAATAATAATCGGACTTAGCGCTTCCAACTTCAGAGGGCTGCGCGGACGCTAAGTCCCTAATCCCGGGAGCGCTGTGTTCACGAGTTGTTTTTGTGCGTGGCTGTGCTGCCAGCCGGGGGTCAGTGTGACTTGGGGCGGCTACGCGTGGTCCCACCGCGCGTGGG
>NW_010541644.1:1473-3273 GCF_000687285.1 Phaethon lepturus
CCTTGACGCCCCCTCCCACCCCCCCAACCTGCATTTGACCTTCTGGGGTGCCTGCATGGCATGGGAAAAACTGGGTCAGTCGCTGCGTCTGCTTCCCGCTGGGGAAAATCTGTTGCTGTGGGTCTGCCCTGATGAACACAAGCCCCGGCATTGGCGCTCAGAGCCCTGTGATCCCTTGCGGTGGCAGGATCTGGCCCATGGGCCCTGGCAACACGGTGCTGTCGATGGCTCTGTCCTGGCTGCTCCACCCGCCCGTCGCCCGCTCCCTCTGTGCTGACCCTTTCCCAGCAAGGCAAAAATTCCCTTTTCATGGGAATTCCCTCTTTCCTGGCAAGGCGTGCCTGCACCGGCGCCGCGCAATCCCCTTTAACCTCCTGCGCACCTCGTGTGGAGGTCAGCTTTCCCGAGCCTGCCCTGGGAGGATGGACGGACCATTCCTGGGGACCCTCTTCCACCTCCAGGAATAAGCTGGCCTGGCCAGCGGGACCCTCTTCCCGAGGCAGCCACGCAGGGCTCCGCAGGGCCCCTGCTCTCCACGCCGGCTGGCCTAGACTGAGCCGTGCCTGCTTGCGCATGTCTTTGGTTCGTAAGGAAGATGAAGCCCCCCACAACAGGAACAGGCTGGGAATTAACCTCAAAATTACGCTTGGCCTGAATTGGAAGAAGAGCAGAGTGTAAAGCAGTTGCTTTTAATTTTCTCCATGCGTGTGCTCTCTTGGGGCATGGGGACTGGCACAGATAGAGGAATTTGAGGACATCTTTCCAGCTACCAGTGTCTTTTTTTTTTTTTCCTTTTTTCTCTCTCTCTCTTTTTTTTAATTTTTTTATTTTTATTTGAGACTGTGGCATGGATGCCCAGAGGACCACCCAGTTAGAAAATGGAGCTTGCAAACTTTTCCCACTGCTGCCTCCAGCCCCAGTCCATGACACTCCTCCCCAGCGGCAGGAGGGTGGTTACTTCCCTCTCTCCTCCGTTGGACATTATCACTTTTCTACTGTTCTGGATGCTGAACAGCCGGCCACCAGCAGCCCTGAGGCTGGAGAGTGTCAGCGTTGGGTCGCAGGCTTGGCTTTGCTCTGGGGCGTTGCGTCGATGGGGCTGCGATGCCCTGGGTGGGGGTCTCATCCTGGCTTTGTGCATTGTCTGAAAGGCGGCAGGGTGAGGGATCATGTCCCGGTCATGCTTTCACCTCCACCTCTTGCTCCCTGGGGGCAGAAAAGCCCCCTCTTTCCTGGAAAGCAGCCCCCGTGCTTGCATTCCCTGCTCCCGGCTGCTTGTATCATGCTGCAAAAATCCATCTGTACTTGACTAATTATTAGGACTGAACAGGGGGAGATTCTCTGCAAATGTCAAACCCGCTGCTATCAGTGGCTGTGGCAGGCAGGGACTTGGGGGGCACAGCCAGAGGAGCTGGGGCGGGCAGGGTCGTGGTGGTTGTCCCTGTGCCACCCCGGGAGAGCGGGGGGCAGGCAGGGAGGGCAGCGGGTGCTCGGGAGGGATGTCAGGTTGGGTGCCGGCATCAACTTCGGGCTCACTTAACCCCCCGCGTGGCCCAAGGGAAGGGGCATGGCGGTGCCTTTGGGTGCTGGAGAACTGTCCCCTTTGCGCACTTACTTGCTGCTGTTTTTTTGCATGTCGCCACACCTTATCTGCTCTGGCACCCGAGGAAGCGATAAATCCCCTCTCCAGCACTCTGGAGAGATGTTGCGGCTTCTCCCAGGCACTGAGGAAGCCCCGTCGTGGGAGGTGGTTAGATACGCCTGCTCGCCGGGCTTCAGGGCTGCTCGAGGAGGGGGAGC
>NW_010541644.1:3361-3611 GCF_000687285.1 Phaethon lepturus
TGACAACTCGCCCGTGTGCGCGGCGGCCGGCCTCTTCCAGCTCTTGCTCCGATTGCCCAAGCGGACGGCAGCGCTCCGGCCCGAGCACAGCCCTGGGGCCAGGGCCAGGGTGTTTGCAGGAGACTGGCTGTTTGCACCAGGGGTGAATTCAACCTTTCCCCTTCCTGTTCCTCCGGTCGGTCGGTCGCTCCTGCTGCCCACACGGCAAACTGCCCGGGCAGCTCCTTTCCTTGGGGTTTGCCAGCGGCCG
>NW_010541645.1:0-824 GCF_000687285.1 Phaethon lepturus
GTGCACTTTCTTCCTTAGGCTGAATTACCCCAGTAGGTCATTTTTGTAAACCCCGGACTGTGTTATTTAACTAGCAGTGTTGTGGTTTTCACGGCGCGGCAGTAGGTGTGCCGAGTCTGACCTGCTTGGCGCGGCTGGGCTGCGTAGTCTGGTGCGGGGGGGGTTGGTTACGCCGGGAAACCGCTGGCTGGCTGCCCTTTGTGACGGTCGTCCTCCTCCTCTGGTGTTGTCCCTGTAACGTGTGGTGAGATGCCGTTCAGCTAGAGTGTCTGAGTGGGTCCTCTGTCATGTATGCTGATGATGCCATGTAGATGAAGCCACTGGCTGGGTGTGGACTCATCCCGTTGAATAAAACTGCTTAACTTTTCTCAAAAGCGTTGGCTGTGGGTTCAGAGTATTTGCTGTCTCCGGGAGCTCACCGTGGCTGACTTCGTGCGTTCCGCGGCGTTTGTTCAGATGAACCGCCGGGAGCACAGATGGGCTCTTTCCTCTCAGCCCTGGGCATATGGTGAAAATACGCAAGGAAGAGAGATGCAGGCCAATTAAAAAAAACCCACTGCCTCCAAGAGGGTGTAAATTTGCACATTTCCATTGGTGTGGGAGGACCTGTGCTGATCGACACCAGCCAAGATGTACCCCATGTTTCAGAGCTGTCGTTTCTTCTTCTAAATGTTATTTAAAATACATTTAGGTAAAAACGGGAACGTTCTTCCATTTTATTTTGAACAAATCTTTGCCTTGAAGCTCCCTGCAGCGAAACTGCAGTAATGAAAGGCTGAGGAAGGGGCTGTGCGGGTGTGTGAGGCTCCTCCTGGGGCAAGGGC
>NW_010541646.1:0-2118 GCF_000687285.1 Phaethon lepturus
CCAGCCAGTTCCTCACCCAGCGAAGAGTGAGCCCGTCTGAGCCACGAGCCGCCCGTTTCTCCAGGAGATGCTGTGTAAATACGGAATTTAGATACATAGATGTGTGTATATATCGTTTTTATATTAAAAAATCTCTGCTCGCTCCCAGACACCTAGCACGTTTCTGTGCATGCTCGAAGCTTTGGGGAGACCAAGGGTGCTGCGGGGTCCCACAGGGACCCCCCCAAGACGGGGGCCGCAGGGCCGTGCGCTTTGCGGGCACTATCTGGAGCAACGCTCCAAACCAGCCGCGGCCCTGAGCAACCGCTCCCTTCTCGGCGCTGAACGCTCGTCTGCCACCGCACCGCGGAAGACAATAGGAGGAAAGGATCAGATATAAAGTGGTTTAATTTTACAAGGCACTCAACCAGCCAATTAACGTTTCGGATCAGGTGTTAATTGCTGCTCTGTCTGGCGCATATGGTGCCAGCGCAAATATTGCAAATGTCAAATTATTTTTGTTTAGCGATGCTCCACTCCCGTTGGAGGAACCCAGCAGAGCTATTCTGCCACCAGACTTGCCACGAGGAAAAAAAACAAAAAAAACCACAAAAACCCCACTGTATTGAGAAACCGTTAAGTGCAGGGGACTAAAATGACACGTCAGGACAGCCAGCTCAAAGGACTCCAAGGAAAGATGCTCATAGAAGAGGTGCACAAAGTTTAACTCTGCTTCTAAAACAAAAGGAAGGGGGTTTAAATAAATTGCCTTGCTCTTTCCAAGCGTATTTGCCTCCTTCCCACCATTTATTTCAAGCACGGCACAGCAAGGCTGGCCGAAGCTTTGGTGGAGCATCAACAGGCGTGGACCACTGAACCATGCGCTGGAGAAACCTCCTGGACACCGTCCAGCTCAATGTGCCCAGCAGCTGACCGACTGACACTGCAAACCATGAACCAGGATTCAGCCAGAATTTTATGCTCAGGTTCTGAATTATGACCAAAAAAAAAAAAAAAAGGACTTCCCCCAGCTTAAAACTGCTGTCAGCAGAGCCCAGGAAGAGCACTCCCAGCCAGTGCAGCATCAAAGCAATATTAAAAAACAAATTACTGCACTGTTTTACTGTGGGAGGGTTTTCCCGTGTCTCAGAAAAGCCGGTTGGATTTTCAGAGGTGACGCTTCATCAGCCGGGAGGGGACCGCGGGGACCGCTTTGCTCACCGAGCCGCACAACTCATCGCATTACTTTTAATTAAAAAAGGGAAACTGGGATTTAGCTGCCTACTGCACCACCAGATCAAGTCTGGATTTTGAGCTAAAGAAGGTTAAAAAAACCTAAAAAAAACTAAAAAAAAAAAAAAATCGTTTCAGCTATACACAGTCTGTAACAGTATTTGACAGAATGAGAAAAAACAGAGAAGAAAGCAACATTTTAGGTTTTCTTGCTTATCCAAGGCCACCACAACTCTGCCGTGTATTTCTTGCCCATCAGAAATACACTTGCACAATCGGATACGATCAGGTTGGTGCATTTGCCAAAGCCATCACCCCCCTCGATCCCACCTTGTCTCGCACCCCGTCCATAACCGGTTCAAAATGTTTCCAGAAGTCAGCGCTTCCCTCATCGCTTCGGTGGACTACGGGCAGCTCGTGCTGTGCTCCTCTCAACAGCTCCTCTGCGCAATTTCTCTTCCGTTAATCCCATTTTCATCCTCCGTTGTCACCGTATTTCTCTTAAAGGTTCAGCATCACTTCCCTTGGGACAATGTGCCTCAATTTCAGTCACTCACTGAGGCTCCATAGATCAGTTTTAACTTTTCCATTAAAAGCCGTGTTTTCATGAGTGCAAAATCTAATTACTATGAAACAGGAGATCAGAGAATGTGCTGGATCTGCTGGGCAGAAGGGAGAGGGGTGACCCGGAGCAATTGAGGCAGAATTTGGTCTGTTGTTCCTCTCATGCCCATGCAGATATTTTTAATTATCTCCAAGGAGCTCAGAAAGAGTAATTTGTGCGGCCACTGTATGCATGCCAAGCCAATCCATTTACTCCAACATAAATCTTTCATGCTTGCTACACAGGAGAATTTATCTTCCAATCATAAAAACTCATGAACCAAAAAAACCCCAACTCTCCCC
>NW_010541646.1:2193-2553 GCF_000687285.1 Phaethon lepturus
CACCCCCCAAAAAACATCTCTGTCAAATGAATGCATTGAAAAATAAAGGGCAACTGATTTTGTCGCAAAATACAACCAATACAAAGGCCTTTTGATAGTCAAAAATCAACACCTACGGAGGGCTGGAGGCTGCCCAAGACGTTTTGACTTGGCACCTATGCGTAGGGGCGAGCAGCATTCGCTTTGGCACCCAGAACGATATCGAGCGATACCACAAATTATAGGTTGCTGTCATGCTCACGTGCCACCGCTGCACCGCAGATGGAGAGCAGCACCCTCCGAGGAGCAGGAGCTGCTGGAATTATATTTGCTAATATAATTGCACTGCTAACGGCAGGGGCCGGATTCCTCTCGTTTTTC
>NW_010541646.1:2572-5206 GCF_000687285.1 Phaethon lepturus
AGGGTAAAAGCAGCCTTTTCCATGACGCACCGTGTCCCGTGCGAGCCTGGCCGGTTCGCCCACTCCCAAATTAGCAGGAGAGGGAAATCTGAATCCTTTGCAGTCCATTAAGTTTATGGAAGAGTTTATATAGGATGCGATGCCTGTGATGGGAGGGGACCGCGCTGGGTGGGGAGCCAGGAAGGGACGCTAAGTCCTCTGTTTTTTTAAGGATTTGTAATTTTTGATTCTGGGGTAAGGAAGTTGGGAGAAGGATGGGGGGGGGCGGGGATGGACCAGTTTTAAAAATGAAGTCATTGGGAAAGGACAAATCTAATAAAAATATTCAGCATATGTTAATTTTGTATTTACAGCCCACTTTTTGAGCCACTCTTATTTTTAATCCAGAATCAGGCAACTCTGGGGAAAAAAGCTTTAAAAAAACCTACACGGAATGCAGTCACCCTGGAGAAGAAGAAGAGGGATTATAACCTAGAAGTACACGGATATAGGTTATTTCATATTTTTGCAAACAGCAAATAAATCATCCTATTACCTTAGAGCAAGATCAATGCCATGAGGCTCCCAAGTGCCCTGCGGGTCCAGCACCAGCGGTCGTGGGAGGGGAGGAGGGTGGCGATGTGGGGGGCCGTGGTCCCTACGTGGCTCCCATCTACAAACTGGGAGCACCCCTGGGACGGGACGGATCAGCTCTCCAAAGCATCCCAGGCAAAGACCAGCCCGCAGGACGGCGCAACGTGCCGCCGGCAGGTTTTAAGACCACCTTTGTTTTTTTAAAACCTTTTTTTTTTTTTTAATTAAAAAAATTTTAAACGGGTAATAAGTATGTGCAACAGCAAAGCTGCACTTTAGGCTTCTCCAAGGGGAGAGCGCAACGCGGCCGTTCCACCCCAGCGCCGTGTGTCTCAGCATATATTTATTTTCCCTCTTGCTTCGACCTCGCTCCTTGGGAGGACATCATCTACAAAACTGGAACAACTGATGGCAGCAAAAAAAATAAAGTGGAGATCAGCTGCTCCGTTTAACGTCTCCCCCTCCCAGCCTCCCCTCGAACCCCCCTTCCCTGCCCCCCGAGACCAAGTTAGACAGAAAAAACCCAAATGGGGGATCAAAAGGTCTGTTTGGTGCCGGCAGCCGACGCCGCATCGACTACAGGAAGATGTTTTACAAAGTAAATGTTGAGCGATAAATAATGAATCGGAGATGGGGCTGGAGTAAATAGATTTATACCCTCAGCACCAATGAGCTCTGCCAGACACGGCATTGGAGCAGCTCGGAGCGCTCAGTAATTAACATTTAGGGCCCAACCACAGCAGGAAACCCTGAACTGGTTAATCCCTCCATAATTCACCTTAATCCGGTGGGAACCTTGGCCTTTTCCTGCTGGCTGGGCCATACGAGAGGTTCCTGCCGGCTCCTTGCTCGGAAACCTCAACAGCAAGGTCTCAAACCTTGGGGTGTCCCCCGACAACCCGAGATAAGGGTTACTTCACCCCAGTTTCACTTCAGAAACTGATGAAAAGGGCAAAGACGGGGCTAAAAGCCCCAACGGGCAAGGGCAGCATCAGCTCTCTGCCGAACCCCTGGCACCTCCTGAGGCATCCGGGGCCTCCAGCGTGGGTGAGACATCTCAGAAGAACAAGTCTTTGGCCTGAGAACTTGATGCAGACCAGACAAATCCCCAAGAAAATCCACAGAAAGCCAGGACTGAGATGAGCAGAGGGGCACAGAATTGAAAAGAGAAGGTGGCAGGACCCCCGGAAACAAACGCTGCTGTTTTCTCCCCAGGAAAGGGCTCGACGTCTGACACTCAAAGCCGGGTCAGTCCCAGCCCTGTCCCGGTTGAGGCAACGGCTCTTCTCATTCATGAAGCCGCTTCTCAAAGCTGCTGCTGGTTGAAAAGACAAGGAAAATTCTGGGATGGTGCAACTCTGGCCTGGTGGTGCTGACGAGCACGCCCGGGTGCCCACGTCCCCAGGGACCCCTGATCGGCACGCGGCCGAGAGCCAGAGGAAACCCCCCGCGGGACGTGACCTGCTCTTCACACGTCAGACACCCACCTCGAGGTACGGATGCAAAACACGGCAACACCCGACGGCTGCACAGATATACGAGGGACACTGATTTTTTTTCAGTCCGAACCTTCCTGAATCAAGCGTTTGTCATTAGGGAAACCTCTGCGGTATTCCAGCAGCGGGACCACGTGGACGGTGGGCAGAGGTTTACAAAACCCGCGCTTGCAGAAAGCAAACAAACGGAGCGAGCGGAGAGCGCGGCAGTGGGGGCCGGCCGCTGCCGAGCCCGTCATGCCTGCTCTTGAAACGTCAATGAGGAAAATCAATGTTGCTATCAATTAATCAGCAGCTGTACAGCTTCTCTTCCTTTTCCTCCCCATTAGCTCCTCAGCCTGGAGCTTCGCTTAGCGTGGCCTTTGCTTAAGCAGAGGTAAATCCCTGGCCAGGGCCCTGTCCCCTGCAGGCGCCAGCCTGGGACGAGCTTCACGTCCTCGCCTGCGCGGGGTTCAAAGGATGCGAGAGGCGCAGACGTACCCAGAGCGCGTCTCAGGCGCCTCTGTCCTCCAGGCCCTCCGGGTTTTGCGGCTGCCCTCCACAACGGGGGAGGCTGGGCGGGGGT
>NW_010541646.1:5237-24471 GCF_000687285.1 Phaethon lepturus
GGCTGAGGAGAGATCCCTGCAGACCCAACCGACAGCCTCCACAGAGTTTTATTGGAAAAACAGCATCGGCACACCGCGGGTAGAAGCCTGCTCAGAAACCACGGCCGGCCTCTGCTCGCCGCCGGGAAGGAGCTATGCGAGACTAGCACCAAAGGCTGCTAATTCTGCTACTGAAGCTACGACACAGCCGGCACACCATCCTGCCGAGACTGGTGACTCAATGGAGGGATAGGAAATAACCTCGCTCTCTATACATCAGTCTCCTCCCAGTCCCCTTCTGGGAGCAGCTGGTGCTTGGATGCACCTAGCTCATCCTCCCTCCCAAAAATCAAGGGTCTTACCTGAGGTTCTTCCTTCCCACATCCACAGAGGATCCACAACTCTCCTTGGAATTCAAGGGTTTGATTTTGATTTTTAAAGAGTTAACCTGAAGCTCACTATTCCTGAACAACTCCTGCATCTAGACGTACTTGCTTCAGAATAAAGCATTTGATTCCTATTTATGTCGATCTGGTTTTAAGGTGGGTCCCCGGGAGACAAAGCTGTAAGAAATTTGTGTCTTCAAAGGCATCCTATGGGCAACGTTTCCTTGGGTGGAACACAACCCAAGAAAGCATCAACAAGAAGAGATCTGGGTCCTGCGAGCTCTTACACCTCAGAAAAACTTCCCAAAGAGAGCCAAGACTTGCTGGTACCCAAGAGGACACGTAATCCTGGAGGGAGACAACCCTGCAGGGGCAAGGGCTTCACTTCCCAGGTGGTGGGTGCTTCTCCTGCCTCCGTTCATGCCACGTGCATGTTACCACACCAAGCCCAACCAGCCGTCCAGGGTCTACTTTGCCCCAGATGTGTCCAAACCCAGAACTCAATATAAGACACCAAGCAAAGCAGTGCCAGGAGGTGACACAAACTGGGTTATCTCACATGGCGAAGAGCTGTCAATGCCCCTCCTAGGGAGGACCTCACCACCAAACCACCACAAAGCTCAGGGTTGCACCCCAAGGGTGCAACTGAGGAGTTATGAAACCCAAGAGGGTTTGGTGACAGCAGGCAGACATCCTCCTCCATCACCTCCAAGAGCGGGCCGGTGCCTTTCCTCCAGCGGAGCCTCCCCATCCCGCTGCACACACCAAACAGCAACAAGCCCCTCACCTCCATCACAGCCTTTCTGGCGAAAAAATAAAGCTCCCAAGTGTTGGACGTGCCATTACTGACCAATCAAAGCTATTGATTAAATTATAAGGGAAACCAGCAGGACAAAGAAGCAGCAGGTACTGCTAATCTCATTTTGAAACAAGCTATAAACCATTACCACCTTTTTTTTTGCTGCTTCTGAGCACACTGATGGCTTCCTCTCTCTTCCGCTGGCCAACCCTGAGCAATCAAATTGTGAAACAGCTCACTGTCAAAAATTAAGGAAGAGAGAACATTTTTCTCCCTTGACTCAGGGAGATGTCCCTTCAGGACACGAAGGCTGGGGAAAGATGCAGCAGCCACGAGTGCCACGGAACAGACAGTGCAGTGGGAAAACATCACAAGTCTCCTGAGAATCAGGACAGGACAACCAGTGCTTAGAGACATCAAAGGTCAACAGCCGGCCTCGGGGCAAAAGACCACAGTATGTCAAGAGCATGCAAAAAGAGTTAAGTGGAAGAGTTAAGCTAACAAATGATGATGATTAAAAACCAAAAAGCTGGTGTCACAAGCAGACTCCTCCTTTCACAACACTCTTCCAGAGCTGGAATCGCCACCCCGTTCAGCATCATTCCCGACCGCTCTCGCAAGCCTGCAACTGGGGCGGCAGAAGCTGCAGGCTTAATCGTTTGGCTTATTTATCTGCCTTCTCCCTAAGGCAGCGGGCTGGAAAGCCACCATCCTCCCGAAATCCCTGGGACAACCTCAGGGGCGCATGAGGCACCAGACAACTTCAGGAGCGCAGAGCCACCTCCAGCAGCACGTACGCCACCGGGCCAGCGGGAGCCTGGCAGGCACGGGGATTTCAAAGGATCCCAGCCAATTATCATAATTTTATGGGAATAACCTTTTTTGAGGCTTTTCTTTTTCAGCGCAACTTTCTGAAGCCAGGTGTCTGTCTAAAAAGCAGCTCGCTTCCCTTTTTCAAAAAGCTCCAGTCCACGTAGTCTTATTCACCCAAAGGTGCAAGCAGGCCAGGCGAAGCCAGAAAGCCGAAGATGAAAAGGAACGTCTTAACATCTTAATGGCTCGAGGTTGGGAGGTTTTTATGGAGCTCGCTTTTGGCAGGAGAGCTTGCGGGTTTTGGGGTCTCTAGGTTATCATTTTGAAGGCAGTTTCATGATTTTGGTCGTGAAAGAAATACATGGAACGTTTACAAGTCTCTTAAAATGGGCAAGCTTTAAATTCAGCATAATATTTCATAATTTTACATTTTCCTTTTTTTCTTTCTACTGATTGTGAGTAACAAAAGCAGATGGCTCAACCGGCCTTGGCCCCTACCACGTTCAGCGGCTGGTCCTCACGCCCAACCGTCCTGCTGCAACATCTGGGCTGCCCCCAAAAGCCAAACAGCCAGCCACATTCATTAGCTCAGTTGGGGCAAAGGGCTGCGTGAAATTAATAGTTCATGAAAATATTTCTATTAACATTCGGTTTTATGGTTTCTCTCATTAAACAACAAATGCTGGTTCTGTAACGCATGAGGATGTGCTGCTAATTCAAACACTGCTCGCACAGAAATTTGTTAAAGGATTTTCTGGTTAGTTTTGTTTGATTAGAGAAAGTACAACACAAAAATCAATTTATGAAGTCCATTAACAGGTTTGCCCCCATCAAGGAACAAAAAAACTCTGCATCCTTCGTCTCAGCCGTTCAGCACTATTAAATTTGAAATGAAAGACTGAAACACCCTCAGCATTTAAATGTTCTCTGAAATACATGCAAAGTCCCTTTTTAATTATATTTTCCGCATTTTGGAGACAGGCTTTGCGTTCCAACCCATTCATATGTTTTGACACAAGTTGAAGGGAAAAACTTGTAGAATCTGGATCATGCCAAAATAATCCCTAGTAATGCCATTGACCCATAAAATGAATTGGGCTTGTCTGTAGGAGGTTCTTTCTTCCAGGATAAGGAACTGAAAATCCCCATTGATTAGGGGCCAGATCACCACGTGTGAGTTGAGGTCCCCGCGGAGGATCTCAGCCCTCCTGAGGCTCAGCTGTGGTTTGTTCCACATAAGCCCATGATCAGGACCCTGCACACCCGTTGTCTGTCTGTCCTTCCCAGTCACCCTCTCTGCTTGGCCACTGCCTCATTCTTCCCCAGCATCACCCCCAAGATATGAAGGTCATGGACCTGTTGGAGTGGGTCCAGAGGAAGGCCACGAAGATGATCAGAGCGCTGGAGCACCTCGCTGTGAGGACAGGCTGAGAGAGTTGGGGTTGTTCAGCCCGGGGCCGAGAAAGCTCTGGGGACACCTTACTGCAGCCTCCCCTCCCTGAAGGGACCTACAGGAAAGCTGGAGAGGGACGTTTTACAAGGGCATGTAGTGACAGGTCAAGGGGTAACGGCTTTAAACTGAAAGAGGGAAAATTCAAATTAGATACAAGGAAGAAATTCTTCGCTGTGCGGGTGGTGAGGCACTGGAACAGGTTGCCCAAAGCCGCTGTGGATGCCTCGTCCCTGGAAGTGTTCAAGGCCAGGTTGGACGGGGCTCTGAGCAATGTGACCTAGCGGAAGGTGTCCCTGCCCATGGCGGGGGGGTTAGAACTAGATGATCTTTAAGGTTGGATCTTCCAACCCAAACCATTCCATGATTCTGTGCTCCTGCCCTCCAGCAGGACAGGGTGGTTCACCTTTCAGCTTATCTACCAGCCCTTTAGGCCACCACTCCCAGCTTTAAGTGTCACTTGTTTTCTCCTGTTCTTGCTTTTACCTCCCAGAGCCAGACTTCTCCCCCTCCAACAAGTCACGCCTGCTTCAGGAGAGCTCCGAGCTCCCAAATATCTTCCGCAAGTGCCACATCCAGATGCCACCTCTGCAGCAACCAGATTTTGCAGAGGAGGTGGAGACGACATGGCACTGCCCACCTGGAGTGGACTTGTCAGTGCAATCAATAAACCTTTGGAGACACATATAGGTTTTTTTTCATAGCAGCTCCGAGTTCTTTTAGACTTTTTTTTACAGAGGGTCTAAAATCCAGGAGTTAGAAAGTGATTTCCCCAAGATCATATGGCAAGTCTGTGCAAAGGCAGGATTCAAAATGCAAGTCTTTTGACACCCACTGGTCCATTATTTCCAGCACTGAGCACTGGGAGGTTTTTTTATAATCCATCTCCTTTTATCCTCCTCCAGTTTTTGCAGGTCAAAGTAAACTGTTATCAGCTCAGGGCTTTATTTCAAATTTAATTTTTTTAGTTTTTTGTTAGAGGAAAAAAGAAGCTCTACTGTAAACCAAGGTTGATGGAAATTTTAAAACCCAAAGTAGGTGCAAAGAAAAGAAATCGTACAGTTCCACGTTGAGATGTCTGAATTGAAAATCCGATTATCTTCTGCTTTTCCCCACACAAACGACTCAGAAGCACCAAGCCCAAGTCACAGCCTCCTCCAGCACTGCCAACCCTGCGTCTTTGCTTTAAACATTTCTACCCATTTTCCCCTCGCAGCTCCACCAGCAATAAAAGCAAATACAAATTTCAGTTGAATTTGAGTCAACGGTGCTTTGTTAAGCACAACCGTATCGTATCGTTATTGAAGAAGTCACAGCGATCGTAATTGCTTCAAATTAGGAGAAGGAGTGAAAAGTCCACCAGTTCCATCAAGTGCTTCTATAAGGCCAGATGCAAAGCAGTATAACCCAGGCAGAGAGGCAATACATCATCTAGCAGGAGACCATTTGGGCTTCCCAAATACTTCACAGAAAAGGAAATGTAATCAGAACCCGTTCCCGATTCCCAATCTTATGTAAAAGCAATAAAAATCAAACATCTGGGCTGGTTGCGCGCTGGGATTTGTGTGACATTGTGTAACGTGGGAACAGCACCAAAACTAATCAACAAAATTATGTCCCTGTAAATCACTGCAGTCCAGCTACAATTCTTTTATGTATTCTGTAGCTTTTTCCATTTTTCCCAGCTATCTAGGTTGAATAAGAAACAAGTATCTTTGTAATCCAAAGCCACGGTTACACGGGGGCGACAGAAAACCCCCACACCAGTCGAGACCAACCTGAATCTCCCCACACCGTGCCGTTGCATTTTCATACGTAAATAATACGCTTGGAACATTTCCTCCCAAAAACGTGTGCGCATACTATTCACATTTTAAAAAAATTAAAAAAAAAACCCAAAAACACATTAGCATTGACACCACACCCCATGAATACTAATGGAGCATCTCCCACCGCCTGCGCCAAGCGAGGAATTTCTCTGGCGCTCTCCTTTCGCACGGAAAGGGCGACAGCCGGGGGAGAGCCGGGATCTGACCCGGCGCGGGGTTAAGTCACAGTCACTGCTTGGCGGGTTGCAGTCTGCCACCCCAAAGTCAAGAGGAATTTGGGAGGTATAAAAGTCCTGGCATTGCACTAGACACTAGCACACCTCATCTTCTCACCATTGCAAAGTGAAATCGTCGTTAACTGCGGATTAAATAATATTTTTGCCCCACTCCGTGATGGTGTTTCCCCCACGCGCGTTGCCTGAATCCCCGCATAACTCACCCCGGCTACCCGCAGCCTCTGGACCCACGGACCAGAGGGATCATTCGTCCTCTGCCGGCTTAAACCCACCCGTCAACCCGTCCCCCGCAAAACGCTCACGGCTTCACCCCGGCGCCGGCTGCATCCCGCCAGCGGAGCGATGGGAAACCCTGGTCTGTAAAAGACGTGGGCAATCTGTGGCGCTGATCCAAGGGATGCCCGAGCAAGGGCCGAAGGCGGCTTTCCTGGGTTTCACCACGTTTAGGACGGCTTCGCTGAGGACTTCAGATTTTTGGGGGGTATTTTGCCCCCGGCTCCTTTTCCCAGCCCCAGCGACCGACCTGCTCCCACGGCGCGTGGATGGACCTGCCACAGATAACTCTTCCGCGGGGCTGGAGCGAGGCTGCAGCTGGTATCTAGTTGCTGCAAGACAACTAGTTGGGCTTAACCAGCCTCGGCCCGGAAGCAAAGCGTTGCGTGCACGACTTCTTTTGGGTTTATTTGCTTCTTAACTAGTTAAAAATAACCGCCAACATAACATCCAGACTATTTCAGTAGGGAGGGAAGGATGGGAGAGAGAAAAGAGGTTTTTCCAGGAAACTGGCCCGTATCAGACAGAATTCCTGAGCCGCCCTCATTTCGCCACAGGAGTTTTGCTGCCGCGTGCGCTCACGCGTCTCACGCCGCGTCCTACGTCACAAAACGAACTCGGGCAGACAGCTCAAGGACTTGCACAGCGGAGAACTGCAGGAAAGAGGAGGCATTCGGGGGAAGAGGGGAGACATGCCGCTCGTTTGCTTCTGCTCCGATCTTGCAGCATTCCCTGTCATTCCCGCTGCCCTGCTCGTCTTGCCGTGACTTTCCGTAGAGGACGGGCACGAATACAGAGGGACTCTGCAAGAAGAGCTCCAGAAACTACATTAGCTAAAAAAAAAAAAAAAAAAATCTGCCTTTCAATCAAGCTAGCCTGAATACCTAAATAATAAAATCTCCTTTCAAGATGATGTGATCAAAAGTGACATAAGAGAAATAAAGGGGGGAGGAACAATAAAGATTACAAAAAAAAAAAGGGAGGAATGGGTTGTCCTGGCAACTGGCATACCTTTCCAGCACTCCAAGATTATTGGATGAAATAAATGTTTTCTAATTAAATTCGTAAAAGGTTGCATTTATCAGAGGGTGACCACTTAACATTTTGTTGTAGAAATGGTTATCTTCTGGCAACTGAGGAATTTAATAATGGTCTGGCTTTGATCTGAATGCAATGCTTCCATCCTCTTTTAATTGAACAGAGAACTTTTTTTTTTTTTAAACTTTAAACAATAATGGTAGAAATTGTGAATAAAGCCTAAATCAGTCCCTCAGATTAAGAGGAACCGGCTGTGAACAGCCTCTCTCATGCAATGATGTAATTCCACTGTGATCACTCCGGGTCTGTAACACTCCAGGTGAGATGAAATCACACCCACTAAATTGAAATCTGAACCTCACTGAAAACCTCAGCATTTCTACCAAGCTTGACAGGCTGGGGACTTCATGCCAGTGAGCCAGCTGGCAACCTGCAGCCTGCCCATCAGCGTCTCATCCAAGGTCAAGGATGGCAGAACTGGAACGACAGCCTTGGAGAAAGGCTGCCAGATTTAATACATCTTCCTCAAAGCTGATCTTTCTTCCCCAGGCACTGCTTGGAAGCAAGCAGCAGACTGGTGGGAGCTGCAAACACAAGGGGAATAGCAACATCGTGTTGGCTGGTGTGTGGAGTCCCAGAAAAAGGAAGAGCGAGAAGCATCAGTCAGGTTGGGTTATCAAATGGCTGAGCAGTAGAAGTCCTACCGCAGACGGGTTAGCATGCTCCGGTCCGCACAGGCAGCCCCGGGTGGTTCAACCTGCAACGTGGATGAAAAGGCAGCTGCTTGGGAGAGCGAGAGAACGGCGTCAGTGCATCTCTTAGTCTTTGAACTCCAGGACCTCTTGAGATAAACAGACTAAATTAAGCAGCAAAACATTCCAGGCTCCCTCGCAAAGCCATCCGTTTCAGAGAAGCCCTTGGAAAGCAAGGCATCTATGGGAGATGGCCACGGCATCAAAACGTTTTACGGTGACTCCAAGTGGCCTGCCACAGATTTAAACACAAAATAATCAACTCAGCTTTCTCTGGAAAAGCAGACAGGTCTTTTGAGTGCTTCGCATCTAAATAAATCTCTTTAGATCACTGCACATGCTGAACTGGAAAGCGCTGAAGAGCACAGGCTAGAAGGCAGGCATCGGGTGAAATATTTATCACACAAAACCAATGAAAAAACAGCAGAAAGAAGGGAAGCGCATTTCTGAAAAGGCTTCTTTGCAATGTGCCGTTCTGAGGAAGAACGCCGGGAACAACAAAAACCCACCTGTAACGAGTCAGGGGGGCGGAAGGGAAGCAGTGGGAGGCCTCGTCAGCAGGGACCAGCCCCTTCTCGTTACGGCCGCGCGTGGAGAGACGGGCAGCGAACATCCAGAGCTGATGCTCTTCTTCAGAAGAGCGTAGTGGTGGAGAAAGAGGCTGTTTTACAAAGAGGAGTATCAAAGATGACTGTGGGCCTTCCACTGCGGCCTTTTTCTCCTCCACCCTAAAACCGAGGACCCGAACTGGAGAGATTTCAATTCGCAGGGCCGTCGGCAGGACACCGACCTCCTTCCACGTCCTCCCTTCTCGCAGGCAGATTTTCCAAAGCTCTGAGCACCATCAGAGTGCATGGCATGAGGGCGACAGCCACCCAGGGCCTGGAGACAGACGTGGCCCGTGTGGTCCCGCGGTGGTTCGTGCACCACGACACCAGGAAAATAAACGCGCGCTGCTTACGATGCACTATATTTGCACCACCCACTTACTGAGCTGAAATAAGGTCATAAACAGCAGTGAGAGGGAGCGGGTCTTTCCATCCTCTAATCATATGCCATTGCATGCAACTACGGTACAACAACTCTTATCTAACTGTTGGGAATCCGGACCGACACGAACAAAGACCGATTCTCTCTGTCGAAGGCCACCCCACCTGCCAGTCACTCGCTGGGTTGCACTTACTTAATCTTCTTTTCCTTGCACCGGGGTAACTTCATGCTGCCAAGAGCCTACTTTTCTCTTTCACATAAACAAGATCAACAGCAACATCCTGTATTACAACACATTCAATTTATTTATGATCTCTCAAAGACTCAATTAGCTTCAGTTTACTCATCTGTGAGATGGGTACAGGATCTCATACCTACTTCAGAGCTACCATCAATCACTAGATAAATTATTCATCGTTTTACAAGGTATCATTAGCCATGCTCTTTCATACTTGGGAATACAGGCACATGGAAAGCTTTAGATGATCACCCTTAATGCTCAATAGCTTTCATCTCCGTGATAGCGATCCTGGGAGAAATGCCCTCTGCTACCCTGATTTCATTAAGGAGTCAAAGTCTGATCATGGAATAAGGTTTTGGGATTTCTCAGCACTACTAGTCCTGTTCTTGCTCTCCCGTAGTACTCTAGCCCTCTTGTGCCTCGGTTCTTCCACCTCAATTCCTGACATTCGATTTATTCACACCTACAAAGCGCTACCAAAAAAAAAAAAAAACCCATATATTCCTGTACAAAAAGTGTTATGAGAGGGAAAAATATCATCATACCCAAAGCCCATGATGAGAGGTGACTTGGCTTTAACAGATTAGTCAATACTGCCTGGTGAAAAATAGCAAAAGCACTTAAGTGCTTACGCAGACTGCTGCTCCCTTCATTGGCGATTTACAACCAGGGCTAGTGGCTGGAAGATAGCTGGCAGGAGGAGATAAACTGCCAGGGCCCTAAGATACCAACCATCTATTCTCCTCTTTCCCATTGCTTGCCAATGAGACACTGCTGATACAGAGGAGATTTTTGTCCTGTTGCATTCATCCCATAAATTAAGGAAAAAAACCACATTTTTTGTTACTGTATATTACTGAATCTTCTCAATTGCCCCATTTTTGTGCAAACACCCCATTTTCCTGCTGCAAACCAGCTTTTAGATGGCTGGAAAACTCTTGACCAGACTTACCACTCCGAGCAATGCCACGTATGTGACTCGGAAGCAAACCTCTGTCGAGGATTGCCGTTAGAGCCGCGGGTCTCTCCTAATGAATCTGCATTACATAATGAGCTGGCGGCGCCAGACTTTGCTGGCCACTCCGGAGAACAGCGGCTACCAGGCAATTACACGGAGGCACATTCTCCATTAATGAAATGCACCTCATTTACCATCGGAACGAGAAAGTTAGGATTAAACAGGAATGCAAACGTGTTTTTTCTTGCCTCTCACTGCCTTTCTCACGTACATAGTGCGGATGGGGATGGTGCTGCCTGAACACCCGTCCTAGCACGGATAATTAATCTTGCTACAGTAAACCAAAGACACAGTTTTCTGCAGAGAACCGCGATCAAGTAGAGACGCAGGTGAATTTGGTGTCAGTCCAGCACGCTGACCACCCAGCGGGATCCGGCTCTCCGTGAGAAGTGTCACCCGGGCACCCGCGTTTGTCCCCCACCGCCCCCCCAGAGAAGCCAGCTCCTTGCGCCGGTGCTTCCCACCACCACAACTTGCCCGTCAGCAGCGCCAGGTCTAGCCGAGTTTCAGAGCTGAAAATCCCCTTTAGGAGGTGAGAAGAGTTTTGGGGGTGCCCAGTTAGCTGGATACACACGGGACTCAAAATCCCTCTGCAAGGAGTGCCCGGAAAACCCTGGGAATCAGAAGCCTGAACATTTCCAAAAATCTCTCCACGAGGAGGTTCAAGCCCCACTTTTGGCTGCACTCGGAGATGTTGTCCACCTAAAAATCAGCAGTGCTCTTGGGTGCCAGCAGAGCAGGGAGAGGTACCGCTTGGTCCCCACTTTTTTTCCTCCTTTGCTTTTGGCTGTCTAAAGCGAGGATGGAGAGAGGCTTCTCCTGACTCCAGCAGCGTTGGTATCTGCTTGTGGGAGCCAGGCAGAGAAGACTGAAATGCTTCAAAACTGAGCCTCAAAAAAATAAAGAAACACCGTGTCAGCCCTCGCTGGCTTGGGTGCAGCTGCCCACAGCGTGAAAACGGGGACAGTCCCCATCCCACACCACCTCCCAGGGAGCGGGGCCGCATGCCCGCAGACACCCGCAGAGCAAGCCTGGGTCACAGCTCCTGAATCAATCCACTTTATACCATCAGACAAATAAGGATCTGAAGCTGAGCAACTTTTGCAGGCCAGGCGACGGGGAGCCGAGCGTGGCCCTCGCTCCGCAGAGCCTCCCGACCCTCCTGGTTCCAGCCAGAGGTTTCAGCTCAGGCACAGCGTGGTTTGGGGCAGCACTGCAGCATCCTCCTGCTGCGGGCCACAGGAGAGCGGGAAAAACCAACAAAAACCCAAAATAACCTAGAAACTTGCTTTAGGGGGGAAAAAAACCCAAACAAACCAACCCCAAAACCCAACAGCAGGTATCTCCCCAGCACAACGGTGCAGCTCGTGCCCTCTCCCGCCGCCCCACTGCCCCTGTGCCGGGCGCCGACCCCGGCCCTGGGAGCTCCCAGCCCCTTTGCAGGGGTGGAGACAGGCAAAGTGTATTTTAATTTTTCGTTCTCCATCAGCTGCACGTGTAGAACTGTTCAAAGACCCACAGAAAGCCCAAGCCCCCCAGCTAAGCACAGAGCCAGCTCAAAGGGACCACGCCGCCCTTTGAAAAAACACAGGGCTGCAAACTAATTACCTTGCGGCTAATTATCCTACACCCTGCAACTGAGCCCACCACAAAGAGCTGGGGAGCAGTTCCCACATTTCCCAGGCTTTCGTCCCAAAATGCTCAGCACCGGCTCGCCCCAGCGCAGGGCCAGACAGTGAGTCAGCGGAGACGGGGAGGAAGAGGAGGCAGCCAGGAGATAGCGAGCACTGACGTGGGAGGCAAAGGTTGCAGCAATGCCAGGCTTTAGGTGGAAAAACAGAGAGAAAGGGATCAGGTTTGGAATTCTGGGAAAATGTTAAAACTGTTTAGGAAAAAAAAAAAGTCTCCAAACTTGCAGGAGGTGTAGGAGAAGGGACTGCGGGTTTGGTAGCCTACTTACACGGTATAAACCCCCCGGCTGACATAATAAGGAGCTTTATCTGCCCATCCGAGGCGGTGGCCCAGGAGCCAGCCAGGGTATCAGTGACATCCGTTGCCATGGGAACACTATTACCAGGAAACGTGGCTCAAGGTGGAGAGGAAACCCCAGAGATTCATTAGCAACAGGTTCCCATGGCAACTGCTCCAAACTCATTAATAATTCTCCCTTCCACCCCCTGCCTCCCCTCCCACCCCCCCCAAAGAAACTTCTTTATGAGTGTGGGTGTGAAAATCCTCTGGGAAGGCGGATCAAAGGGAAGGGAAGATGCACACGCGTGCGAGGGGCATCACGGCGCTCTCCCCCCAGCTCCCCATCACCCACCTCCCCAACTGCCTCTTTAACCCATGCTATAAAATAAAAGCGAGCGGTTAGGGTGGATGACCCCATTTGCAGGGCAACACCATGCTAAGGGATACGCTGTGGCCTGACGAGCTGCTGCAAAGGGTAAAAATAAGAAGATTTCTCCGTTAAAACTGAAAAAAAAAAGAGCAAAAAGCAGGAACAACGTGGCTCCAGCCTGGCCCACCCCAACGGGCGCTGCCATGTCCCCCATGTCCCCTCTATTCATCTCTCCTGCCGTTGAGACCCGCTGTCTGCTTTGCTAAATTCGCTCGCCCCAGATGCGAGACCACAATTCTCTTCTTGTCCTTAAAAACGTGGTTGGGCTGCAAAAAGCGTTATTACGTGCGAGAGAGGAGCAGAAGGTGGAAAACACGGCAAAGCCAGAGCAGGGAGAACGAGACCCACACCCCAGCGCTGCTCCCTCCCTCCCGGCTTTCCCGGGAACACGACACGCTCCCTCGCTCCTGAAAAATTACCTGTCTGGGCAGGGAATACCCCAGCTTTGAGGTTTTATAGCACTTCCAGAAAACCTCGCTGTATTACGCACATCCCCGTTCAGGTGTCAGTGAGACAAGTCACTGATTCGGGAGAGGACAGCGAGGCAGACGCCGACGTTAGGAGGGCTCAGATAAAAACGTAGAAAACCTCTATGTCCTCTGCTGTAACGGCAAATTTACTGCGAACGAGGAAAAAGGAGCTGCAAAAGGGAGATGGTAAGTTATCTGGACCAGAAAGAGCATCCCCTCAGATATATTCTGATATCCCCTCAGAATATCCGCATATTCTGAGCACTGCGGAATACGCGCGACGGGGCTGCGCAGCATGGAAGAACCCCTGTTTCTTTTATGAAACGTGCCCTTTTCTCCAGCCGAGTTCAGGTTTCCTTCATTTACATCTCTTGTTCTCTTTCGTGGAGCAACGAAAGTTTAAGGGGCAGTAACACTCGATCCCTAAAGTATAAATATTCCTGGGAATATGTCCCCTTTCATGCCCTAGTGCCTCCTTCGGTCCCCCAAACCCCAGGCAGGCTTCGACGCACGGAGCTTGCGCTGAACTCACAACCCAGCTGAAAAAGGGGCTTGGAAAGCATCTGCCTCGCTTCGCTTTGCTGATATTCTGCGTGTGTTTTCTCAAAATGAGAGCTCTGGCATTACAAAAACTGTCCCAAATCCGTAGCTTAGAACAGGGCTGATATCAGACCTGCTCCTGTGATTTTTCCTGTGGATTTCAATGAGGCCGCTCACAGGACAATTAGGTAGTCTTTGTAGTATTAAGTGTTCTGGAGCACCTCCGTAACAATAGCTATTCCTCTCAAAGCCAAATAATATTGAATTAACTGTAATAATGGTATAATAACTGAACAAGCCTGGGGGAAGAATGTATGGCTTCTATTTTTTCACGCTTGCTTGCTTTACATAAATGAGATATAATCTCTTATGATAAACTAATACGAATATCAAACAAATCAAACCATCTCCATGGTTTTTATCCACTGCAGTTACAATAAAAAGTCTCAGGCAATATTAACCAAATACATTTCACATGCAAATATTAGATCCCAGCCTACGGCTGTCAAACATCCAGGAGAGGGTTTGGTTCCTATACCTCCAGCCTAATCTCTCAGCCAAGTAGTAAAACCGACATTTTGGCTGAAAGAGCTTCCCACATCAGAGAAACTGTCAGATAGTGCAGATTAACGCATTTGAGAGATATATATTCTATATATATACATACACACACACATATATGAGTTCTTTTGTTTACATAAATAGCGAAATGTGTTCACCACATAAGACTGCTAATATAAGACAGAAATCTGACAAAAACCAATAAATATTCAATTCAGGTCTACGGCTGTTTCTCCCTACTTGTTAATGTTAGGGCAACCCTTCCAAACTTTTCCCTCTGGAGCCTCTCCTGTGGACAAGACGAGCCCTTTTGGGAATCTCCACGCTGCAGCAGCGGATGTCCGTCTAACACAGATCCGTTACAAGGTTCCTCAGTTATAAATAAAATCCTCTAGCATTTTAAAATTCTCTGAACAGCGACCACCATAAACAGATAAACTGAACGACGATACATTCGTAATGCAGAAGTCCCCTCAGGCCCACGACACAACGGGATCCCATCATGGTAGCTGTTGTACAAACGGAGCGGAAAGACAGCCCTTCCCCCAAAGAGCTCCCAATCTAAAATTACATGTTTCTATTTTAATAAATCTAACCCCAGATATCATAAAACCCGGCATCATAACTGTTCTTCCTTGCAGCAATCAAACCACAAAGGCAAGAAGCTACTTCAGAGATTCTCTTTATTGCGACTGCTTGGGATGCTGTTAAAGTTCATCATACTAGAGGGGCTGAAAAGAGAGACAGCAGTCAGCAAATTACCAGCTGCCAACACGAAAGCCTTCATCTACATATGTTCTTAAATTTGACTTTCTTTTAATTCTGTCTGAACAGGATGGAGTCTTTTTCCCATCATGTGATGGGTCAAAAATACATATACTTGTTAGAATGCAATTTGGCTAGAAGGAGCAAAGGTCGGGGAATATGCTTTCATTATTCACCATAATAAGACTGTGAGACTTGTAGAAGAAAGATATTAATAGTACTCAAGAGGGAGTTGCTTGGCTCGCTGCTGCGGACAGTCCAGCTCTGCTGTATGAAGGCAGGACTGGGGCAAGAGAGACGGGCTGTGGGTACCCGGGACCACCCAACGTCGCGAGGGATGCTCTGCAGAGCAAGAAGCCCCTGGTACCGGTGGGTTTGGACTTGCGGCATCCATAGTTAGGAAGCCCTGATCCCTTACAGGGAAACCGTGCAAACACGAAACACCCCACTGCTCTAAGTCCTGGAGACAAGGGAGATGACTGTCACACGCAAATACCACCTACGAGAACGCGTCCTTCAGGAAAAACCGAGGCATAGAATTGCAAGACGGTTTTAGAAACGTCTATAGCTTTAACCTAAAGCATTACTCTAATACTGGTGCTTAATTGGCATAACAAGTGGAATTTAAAACAACTTACCCTAAGTAGGATTAGACTAAGGATTTTAAATGCTCCTTGTTATTTCCTATTAAATACTGCTGTTGGGTTAATGCAGGTCTTTAGAAAGCGTGGTATTGTAATGCTACCGTGGCCTTGAAGAGCTAAGCTTGCCGGGATACCTGTGCTGCAACTACCTCCACTTGCACAGACTTCAAACTGTGGAGGACCTGTCCTCTTCGGATGCTCCCTCAAGGGTAGAATTTGAGACACTTTGGCAAACTGATAAGACACCTTGCACCGTTTCTGCCCAAGCTGTGCTTTTTCCTGTAAGATAAAGACTTCCATTTCAAGGCCATCATTCTGGTACCTATCACCACAGCCAAAATCCACTTTAAATAAGTAGGCTTCTAGAGAAAAAGAAAAATCAAGGTATTTTAAGTCTCTGTATAAAACAGTAATTCCTTTCCTCAAGGACAGTATTTTATCTGCTGCATAATGAGATGAAGAAATCCCATCAGACTAAAGCAAGAGTTAAAAGCACTGCAAAAACTGCTCCAGGTTCCCAAAAAATCACTCTGAATCTCTGCAGTGTGGCTTCAGGAGATGGTTTCATCTTTCAGCATACAAAAGCCCTGCAGGCCTCTTTCGGTATATAAATGGCCTAAAAACATAGGGAAAGCCACATCCCTCCCGAGCTCTCGCATATCTGACTTCGTTAACGATCTGTATGGGGAAGATTTTCCAGAACACCAAAACAAAGGGAAATAAGTGTGCGGAGACGAGGGAAGGCGACTCCTTCTCTGTGTGCAAAGACAGCTCCAGGGAAGGAGAGTTCACCAAACTGTATTATTACCTTTAAGATTGCTTTAAATGTGAAGAAGTCCAAGTATTTCCATTTCTCTTTAAGCAAAGCCATGAATCTAAGCCACGGCCTCAGCTCAGCATCTGGCTGGCATGAGGAAGCGAACCCAACCCAAAGAACATTCAGAAGTAGGTTATGGATCTCTTGAAACAATATTTCTACAAGAACGGCAGTAATGACATTATGAGCCAAAAACTCACCCGTCACAGACCCCGAGGTATTTAGCTCAAGCCTCTGTACCCAATTTTCAGCAGCCTTGAACTTCAGCAAGTCAACAACTTCTGCAGATATCAAGGTGCTCAATGGCCTGCAGTTAAACCAGAGGCCAATTAGCCCTGTTTGCCTGAAATAGGCATCTAAAAATCATTCATTCCTATTAAAACTTCTGGCTTTAACGTTTGTCATTCACGTATACCTTCCAAAAGCCTGAAGTCTGCCAAACTGGTACAAACCCAGCCTCCTGCAAGGTCACCACTGTCCTCCCTGCAGCAGCATGTCATGTCTCATCCCGAGTCAGGTGTAAACCCTACAATAAAACCTACTTCTTCCTTCCTGAAAAATACTGTTCCTTCCTCAGGCTACCACTTTAATACCAATAACGGAGTTACCGGAGCCACCACAGACTTTTAGCGGCTGAGTTTGGGCCGGCAAAGGGAACAGCCACGCAATAGCTTCCTTCTACTGCAAGCCCTGCTGTCATTCAGGTGCAGAGGCGTTCTTCTCGGGATCTGCCTAGGGAATTTGCACGCAGGAGCTGACGACTCCTCCCATGCACTAGGACAAAAATCATCAGCTTTCATGTCATAAGTTGCACGTTTTGCTCAAGGTGGGACTCTGAACCCAGAAGCTTGATATGTTTTTCTTCCCCACTGACGTATCACTTGGCCTAAAGAAAGAGAAGCGTTTTCCCCAACCTTGCCTTGCTTCTATCCTTGGACCACGACACCTGCATCCACGCTTCCATTCAATAAACCAGCTTGGCTTTCTCAAAGCAAACAACGATGCAGATGAATGTGCTAAAAAAAAAAAATACAAACTGAGAAGTTGTAGATGCAACAGCAATTTAAGAACAATAAACAGACTGCACAGCTTACAACAGGCTTGGAGATTTAGTGAAGGTCCTGCGGGCTGGCCAACATCCACTTCTGGAACCGCGTAACTCCAAGGAGGATCAATGGCACGTTGTGCTGCTCTTGCAGACATGTCCACTGACGAGGCTCATGATGGACTCCAGGTGTGTGCGGGTTCCCACCAGCCACGGAGGCAGCCTGGGGGAGAGGGACAGGCTGACCCCCGCGAAGACAGCGGAGGAAGGAGACCATCATCGTGAGAGCACGCTGAAAGTGTTGGAATCTGCAGCAGCTCTCTTCTGCCCATGACACGAGGTTTCTCTGAGCGCTGGTGCTCGCACCTGGTTTAGAAACTTCTCTTCTTTGTTTTCTCCCAATTTTACCTCTTTCTCCTTGTGATGCTAAGGCAGCCTGGCCCAAATCTACACTCTGTTCGAGGAAGGCAAGGCACAGACCCCCTGAAGCTCAAACTGCCATTGATTTCAATGTGCCCAAGACCAGGTCCATTAGATCCGCGGATATTCTGCAATCTTTTTTTCCCACACACTCTTCAAGTTTCCCCAGAGCATTAAGTGAAAGATGGAGAATTTGTCGGCAGCCCTATCTCCAAGGATGGAGAATAAAGAGAAAAAGGTCAACAAACAGTCCTTGCCTCTCCTGCCCGTCGTGTTGCAACACGCCGCAGTCCAGCCGTATTTGACACTCTGCATCCCCATGGCTCTGCCCAGCGTTAAATACAGCTACAAAGTTAGCATTAAAAATAATAGCACGGAGAAGGAGAGCGAGAGTTAGAGGGAGGGAGAAAAAGTTATGTTTTCAGCTGAGATTTAAAGCAAGCTGCTGAGTCAATGAGGCCGAGGAGGAGTGGAAGGGAGAGCCGCGGTGCAATAGCTACTCTGTCTTCAGCCATGAAAGGGAAAGATGAACAAATTTGCTCAAAATTGCCCTCCTTAATTTTACAGCCTGCTGTACACACCTCATCCATCTCGTGGCTCAGCTCGCCCAGCCCCACGCTGCGTTCCCGGAGCCCTCCATCCCCTGCCCTGCGCAGACACGTCCCCTCCTTAACACCCGCAGAGACCAAACCCCAGAGGGGCAAACATGCAAGGGGAGCCGAGGCTCGACCCGAGCTCCACGTGGTACCCACACAAGCAACCTCAGCTCTTCCCAACCTCGATTTTCCCCGCTTTGCAGCGATATACATCCTTTTCTATTAATTTTCTCTCCCTGTGCGCTTATTATTTAAGCTCTGCATTACTTAACTCTCCAATGTGTTTTGAGACACAGTTTGCAGAAAAGGCACTATGCAAAATAAAATTGTATCTTAGGTTCTAATTTGTTTCAGGGGCTAATTACCAGTTTTATTGGGTTTCTGAGCATGAACGTGTGCTGCATATTATGTGCGGCACAGCTGCATACCAGAAAGTGATCCTTTGAGCATTAGAAGTTTCATACTTTGTTTTTAAAATGGTACGGGAAAGAATAGATGGTCATTAGGCATTGAATAGGTTCCATTTTTCAACGCTGTTTCTTCGGTTTTAGTGTCAGTATGTGGGTTTTTTCCCCACAGTCCCTACCAAGCCTGGTACGGTCCTTCAGCGCAGCCAAGCTCCACCAGACCCGTATCAGATGCAGCTCCTGAGCGCATCACACCTCAAGAAGAGATGAGGATAAACAAGTTCCAGCAGCGTTTTCTTAAAAAGGGGCCTCAGACCTGTCGCAGCCTTCCGAGAGGTGAATAAACACCAACACAAACGGCTGCTGCGGGGAACCCGCCTGCGGGGAGAGCGAACCTGAGCTGGCCGCCGCGGCTCGCTCGCTTCGCAGCCACAAGCGCGTCGCAACGAGCTAAGCTTAAAGAGGGTGTTACCTGGATTATAATGCTTTCGTTGCTCACCTTAAACCAATACGGAATAACCCCTCTGCGATGACTTGCCTCGGGTGGATGTGAAGGGCTCTGAATTCATGGGACAGCCACGTCTTACGTCTTGCTGCCCTGACGCCAGAAGGAGCCAAACCACGTGTAGAAACAGGCTCCTAAACCTGGAATCGGTTTCAGCACAGCTCTAAACATCCTAAGATGTAAAAAGGACAGAGATACAGAGATAGGCCTTTTTCCTTGGCAAAAGTTAGGGGAAGACAACGTCTAAAATTCTGTTTTG
>NW_010541647.1:0-9251 GCF_000687285.1 Phaethon lepturus
TCACAGCGGCTGGGGCAGAGCTCATGCAGGAGCAGTGTTGTGATTCCTGGGGCGTGAGCCATCAGGCTCCCTATGCCAGGGGCCCCTTTCTTCCCCAGGCACAGAGACACAGCTGGGATTGTTTCCCCCAAAGAGGCTTATTTGCTAATTTTATTCAGGGCTTGATAAGGGCTCCCATGACAAACATCCGCAGCTGGGGCTCGCCCCACTTGGGCCCTGGTAGGAAGGAGATGGTCTTTAAGGTCCCTTCCAACCCAAACCATTCAATGATTCTATGAAATTTGATGCAGTTTTATTACGGCTACAACATTTACACATCACAGACTATACAGCAAACACCGGAGGGGACAGCCTCAGCACAGCCCCACAGCAGAAAGCTGGTGGGGGGCACATGCTACCCAGCCCAGAGCAGAAAGTGGACAGCTTGGGGGGGCAGGAAGAGCAGGCCAGCAGACTCTGCGACGGCAGCATCCAGCAGGCCAGGGCTCCAGGAGCTGGAGGAGAAGATACTGGAGGCATCAGTACTTGGGACGTTTCACCTCAACTCTGTAAGAGAGAGAGGGGCAGGACAGAGGTGAGGATGCAGGGCAGACAGCTCCGTCCCCGTCCCATCCACAGCTCAGCAGAGGGCTGCAGTTTCACCCCACAGAACGGTGGGGGAGGCCCAAAAGCTTCTCAGGGCACCCAGCTGTGTGGGGCAGAAACATCTCAAGGTCAAGGAAGAGCCCCAGCGAGGTCTGCTCAGGGCCCGCCCAGGACAGCAGTGCCCTGCAGGCTCTGTGGAGCTGAGCAGGGCAGGAACACCCTAACAGAGGCCAAAAGTTCTCCAGGCTCCTTCCAGCCCCATTGCCACAAGCCGGCAGGGAGGTCTCTGGCCCCTGCAGCCGCTTGGAGAGGTGTCAGGAGACAGGCAAGCCCCAGCACTGCCCTGTGACTGAGCCCAGAGCAGAGACAACTGTACTAACCCATCAGCCTCCAACTTCTTCCTCTTCTCGATGATCTGCAGAGAAAGCACAAAGTCCCGTTACCCTCAGGGTAGCTGGCTGCCCACAACTGCAGCAGAAGGGTTGTAGGTTGCAAGATACACCTGGGGAGAGCTGTAGTCAGGCCAGAGCAAGCTGAGGTGAGCTAAAGCTGTCCACAAACTGCCTGAAGTCTGGCCTGTTCCCCCTTTCCTCCATTTTGGCCATCAAGGACCATCTGTTCTCACCTTCCCCTAGCCCATCCCATACTGTTGGGGTGCTCATGCCCAGCTCACCCAGCCAGGACAACCCACAGCTCTGCCAGTTAGAAAACAGGGAGCAACTAAACACACTTCATCCCCTCCAAGCGCCTTTGGATAGCTCAGAGCTGCTGGTTTTGGACATATCCATCTGCTGCAGAGCCTGGAGCAAAAAGCCCCTGATCAGGACTAGCCCCAGGGCAATAGCTCCAAATGCAGCTCCAGATGCCTCTCCAGTCCTGAAGGCCCAAATACTTGGCTGATGCTCTTGCAAGGAACAAATTCAGCTTCTGGAGAGAGCCAGCCCTGCTGCACACGTACACCGGTGGCGCCTGGCTGCCAGAAGACAAGCTGGACCAAAGAGCCGTGGCTAGGACAGGGAGGATAGGACTAGGTGGGAGCTCTCCTGGGCTACACTGCCAGCTGGTGGCCTAAACAGATGATACCCCAGCACTGGGCACTCACTGCGCTGATCTTCTTCCACTGCCGGTCCAGCTCTGCCTTGTCATTCGTCTCCTTGAAGCGGCGGGTTTTGCGTCCCTCAGACATCTTGATCCCATACTGGAAGGCCGCCCTGGGGAAGGAGCAAGACAGAGCTCAGCGCTCGCAGGGGATCCATGGCGTGCCAGGGAAATGGACACATCTGCCCCAGACACGAGCCTGTACTCCAGAGCCAGCTTGGGCCCCAAAAGCAGTGGCTGGGCAGGAGTCCTCAAGAGTGACACTAAGAGCAAAGACAAGCCACCAGACCCAGGATCCACAGCTCCTCCTTGGGTCCTCACCAGGGGAACCCCCTTCTCAGTTTAAGCTCCCCCAGGATGCAGGTTTGGCCAGCACTGCCACCCTCACCCAGAATCCTTCCTGAAGGCTGCACTCACTTGGGCAGAGCCTCTTTGTTGTTCATGTATTCGCTGTACTCCTCCTGGGTGTCGAAGTCCCAGCGGCCCAGAGGTCCTTTCTTGTTACCCTGCAGTGAAAGAACAACTCAGAGCAGCTCCTTTAGCATGCAAGATCTCCATCTCCCATCAGCCCCAGTTCAACAGGCTTGTGCACCCAGTCTGGCCTTGGCTCTGAGATCCCTTCCCTGAGAAGCCCCAGACAGGAGATTCTGTGGAAGAGGGACTTGAGACCAACTAGCGCACCTCCCCAACATCTCCTGGTCAAGTGCCGGAGTTGCATGTTTGCTCCCCGCGACGACAGATCCCGCCCAGACCCAGGCACACAGTGTATCAGCAAACCCCGAAACACATTCAACACCCAGCTCCAGGGCATTCAGCCCCTCCGCACAAGCCTGCTTCTCTCCAGTGGGATCCTCTCAGCCTGCACTGATGCTTAGTTCTCTGGCTGGTCCTAAAAGCTGATGATGGCATACCTGATCCATTTTGCTGTAGTCCACCTCTTCGTCGCTGTCCACAGCCATATCATCCATTCTGTAAAGAAAAGAAAAGCAAGGAAAGGGTTTGGAGTGGGTCCATGGATCAGGACCTTGGAGCCAGGCTGGTGGGAGCCATCTTGCATTGCCTCAGACCAAACACACTCAGTTCCTGGACCAGAGAGAAGTTCCTCCAACCGCAGGCTCCACACAAGCTGTACCACAAGGGTATCCAAGATTGCAAATGCTAGGATGACTCTGCAGGCTGAAAGCCGTTCCTCTTCTGCCAAGGGACTGCTATGTGGCCAGAGTTCAACGAGCATACGAATTACTAGGGAACCCAGCAGACTCCCAGCCACCTCGGCCTCTCCCTGGCACTGAGGGGCAGGAGACTCAAGGTAGCCATTCATAGCAGCGACCCAGTAAGAAAAGGCCAGGTCTGCCAGAACCAATGACTCAGGGAGTACTTTAACAGTACGTTGCAACCCGGGACAAAGCCAAGCCCGCTCCTCCCAACAAGCAGTGGGACTGACATTCAAGTTCTTGCTGCCAGAGAAGAGCAGCTCCTCGGCACACCCTGCTCCCAAACAGCAGCTTATTGCTGCTTCCTTACGTAGCAGGGTAGCACTCGGCGTAGCTGTTTGACATGCCGAAGAAGTCGCCCAGCTGCTTCTTGTCTTCTGGCTTCTTCAATGTGACAACAGTCAAGGAAAGCAACACCAAGTAGCCTTAGAGCTAAGGGCTGAGCACAGCCAGCCAAAGAGCCATCTCCTGCCCCAACACAACCCAGCTGGAGGCTGCAGAGCTCGTATGTGGCATACAAGTAGCAAGGTTTAGGTGACATTTCTCCGCTACAGGAGCAAGAGCCTTCCCAACTGAGGAAGGACAGGCACACAGCCATACTTGGGCAAGGCCTGCCTGCAAGGGAAGCCTGGCCCCGCAGTCGGCCAGGCTGGCACAGACAGCAAAGGATATGACTCTGCTCCTTCCCAGCCAGCGGCTCCAGCAAACTTCTCGTTGATGGACTTGATGAGCTCCTTGGCTGAACCAGGTCCTGGGGCAGAGAGAGCAGCAGGCTGAGTTTTGGGGGAGGAACAGCTGCAATACACACAGGGCTGAGCAGAGCCCACTTCTGCATGACCAGTTCATTGGGACGGGGTAACAGGCAGCAGGACAGGGTGCATGTGAGGTAGAAGAGGAGCCAGGAGAACACCAAGGAGCAGCAAACCAGTTCAGACAGGGGCTGGCTGATCCTAGGAGACCCTGAACACTCCTCAGCTTACAGAGATGGTCTGCTGGGAAGGATCCAGGGAAGGATCTGCACACACACTCAACCCAGGCATGCACCAGCCTGTAGGCACAAGACTCTTCACCCCAAAACCCTCACAGCAAGCAATTCCACCCGTCATAGCAGCCTCTCGGAGAGCAGGGAGCTCACACAGGCCAGCAAGCCAAGCAGTTCTGTAGTCTGCAACCCCATACGGCCTCACTCAGATGTCCAGCCTCATTCACACGTCCACACCACTTGACTCACCTTTGTCGATGTCTGTGGGCTGCAAAGAAGAGGGAGAGATATAGTGTCACCTGGGAGGGCTGAAAGCAGGCAAGTGACAGTGCTGCGTGACTTGCAGCTCCACTTTAAGACTGTTTGTGGCAAGCACAGAGCTGAACCATAAAAGCTACTGGCTTGTGCTAGTCCTCCCTTACTTGCTGAAGGAGAGGACAAGCACCCAGCCACCCACCAGCCCCTTGGATGAAGGGACAGAGCTTAGCAAGAGCTGAACACTGGCATGTTTGGGAGCATGACCAGACACACTTAAAGGCATCAGGGTGACCACACCAACCCCACAGCTGCACTCCCCAAAGGCAGAGATCAGGTGGGACAGTCTTCATGAGCAGAGGCTCACCTCATCATCAGCCTTGGGCTTCTCAAAGTAGCTGTGCCTCTTCTTTTCATCCTCCCGCTCCCGGTCACGCTCCCTGTCCCTGTCACGCTCCCGGTCCCTGTCACGCTCCCGGTCCCTGTCACGCTCTCTCTCACGGTACCTCTCCCGCTCTTTCTCCCGTGGCATCTTCGCAGTGGAGGGCACATAATCCCCAATGTCTTCAAAGATGCTAGAAGTGGAAAAGAGCCTGCAGTTACGGGCAGTGCAAGAGAATCAGCCACAACCATGTCCCTTTGAACTGGAACCTAATAAAGGAGCACGCAGCACCAATACTGAGAACGAAGGATGCCCACTAGAACTGGCTTTCTCATCTCTCAGAGGTATCACCGCATTTCTGCTGTCTGCTGCTGCCTGGACCTGCTTCTGATAGACCAGGACAACAGACAGCCCTTGCCTACCTCAAGCTTGAAATAAAAAATAGAGCTTGCCTCCAGCCTTGTCATACAAGCCGCCGGTCCAAGGAGGCAGCTCATTCCAGAAGCACTAAACCCAACCCTCTCCAAACCCAATGGGACAAAAAAGACATTCCTTAATGCAGACAGCTGTGACCACACAGCCTGCGGGCAGGGACGCACTTACTTCATATCAGCTTCAGGGGGCTTCTTCTCATCCAGCTTCCCTGCAAGGACACAAGAGCAGCGAGAAGCACATAATCCTCTCTGCCACCTGCACGGTTTCCCTGTCCCCAGTCTGGCTTCCAAGCCCCAAAAGTGGTGGCTTGAAGGGTGTCCTCCTGATTTCCTCTTTGGTTACCACATCATATCTAGCCCTCTCAGGAAGCCACTATGTCCCTCCCCAACAAGGTCATTTCCCCAAGGAACTGGGCCTTAACCAGGAAGAGTAGAGCAGCACGAGCCACCCTCACAGCTATAATTTCTCAGTAGCCACAGAACAGCCTGCCTTCAGGATGCACTGCTCAGGGAGCTATAGGAAGTCTAATGCCTCACGGTGCAAGGGAATGCAGCAAGCCAAAACATATCTCCTTCTCTCGGGATATGCTTCCAGCACTAAGTCCTTCTACTAGATTCACTTCAGCTCCTACCTTTGTCTTTCTTCTTGAGCTTCTTGTTGCGGGTCCCTTGCCTGAGATAGGAGAGGATCTGCGTCAGTTTGCTGATGACAATGTCATTGGTGGTCAGCGTGGTCTGCGCCTGAAGGAGAAATCCCCGAGCAAACATGACTCCCTCATCAGACGACCCCTCCTGGCAAGACCTGCTCTGGCCAATTCAGACCAATGCAGTTAGGCAACCCGGACGCGTGCTGGGTACCTCCATGGTGGGGCAGTCAGCCTTGCTCCGTATCAGTGTGGTTGGGATATCGGTGTCGGCATACTCATCATCCAGATCTACCACATAGGCCATCCTCCCTGGCAGGAAGAGCTCATTCCGCTCATAGGCCTTGTTCTTGAACAGAATGCGGTAGATATTGCGACCTGGAGGGGAAGGAAACGCGTGGGAGAGCTGCTCGTACGAGAACAACAGAAAAGGCCATAGTGAAGCATATTTAGTTTATCAGAAACATCAGAATAACCTCCTAAGAGACATGTTTCCTCCAGCCCTCCAATTCAGGACGCCCACACTTCAGACTCTCCCCCTCCAATGACTAAAGGTTTTCACTCCTCCGTTCACCCTCCAGAATTTCTCCCACATTCATGGCACAACACAAAGGTGGGGAACAGCCACATCCACACAGTCTTACCCAGACGGGTCTTAAATTCAATTTTGTTCTCAGGATCTTCATCTTTCCTGAATGGAAACAGAAAAGAAACAGAAGTATTATGCTAAGTGTTTGCCCCCTCTGCATGCCCTTCTCTGGGAGGCAGCTGCACTCAGGACTGCAAAATCCTGAACCACTCACTTAGTTTCTTTCTGGGGCTTCTCCATCATTTCCTCCTCTTCCTTCTCCTTGCTGGCAATCTCAGCCCGTACCTGGCCACAGAGTAAATCCATGCATTACAGACCAATCCATGACACTGCTGCCCATAAGAACCAGAAAGCCCACTTCCACCAGCTCCCCAACCCTTCATCAATCTCTCCCAGAAAGAGAAATCCACACTGACAAGACTGAAGCACCTCTAAGTGGCAACTACTGCCCTCTGCCCACCCTCTCCGCCTGTGGGAGCGGACAGGGTAGAAGAAGAGCAGCATGGTGATATCTTTGCTCACCTTCTGCAACAGCGCAAAGTCCAGACCCTTCACCAAGTGAGTGTGCTCCATGTCACCACCCAAGAACTTGGACTCTTGGATCAACTGTCTCCTCTTCTCTGCAGCAGATTTATCCCTGTGCAACAAAAATGGAGCCAGTTACGAGACAGCCCCTCTGAGGCAGACTGGCAAGATGAGGCCGTGCTGCAGGCTCACGTACGCCTCTGCCGTTGGCCCCACAGCTCTGTAGTTGGCAGTTGTGCTGATCAGCTCCGTTTCCTCGTAGTCCTTGTTCACGCCATCTCTCCTCTCCTTGGCTCGATCCCTGTACTTCTCAGCCAACTCCCTCTCGCGCTCTATCTCCTGCTGGCGCAGCTTTGCGTAATAGCTGGGGTTGGAAAAACAGGTCGGTGTTAGAGTGACATGCTCACGCTTTTGATGTACCGCTTGGGTAACTGTCCCCAAGGCCCCACACATGCCCGTTCTGCTCCAAAAACATACTAAAGCTCCATGGGACACAACATGCCTGGAGAACACCAGATAAGATTGTTGTACCAAGTCTCTCCAAGGAGGAGCTCAGTCTTCCCTTCCAAAGGGAAAAGGTCAAGCGCAGTCCTGCTGCCCAGATGTGCCCCAAAAGACTAGCACAGATGTCCCAAAACTGCCCTGCTCTGCCAGACACCTGCAGAGACTCTCCTGCTTCTTCCAGACGTGAAGCTTCACCCCCATCCTGCTGCCACCCTCCCACATCTGTTCCCCTAAGCAGTGACAGTCACTCAGTCTGAGCTCTTCTCACTCTGCTTGGCTCCAAAGCCCCAAAATAATCCAGGCCACTCAGGGTCCTCTTTGGTAGCCCAGGAGCTCAGAACGTGCTTCCATGGAAGGAACATGATGTATGAAGACAAGTTCTGATGCACTGCTTTCCCCATTTACCTTTTCTTCTTCCTTCTGCGAGCGGCTGGATCTTCATCTTCATTGTACTCCCGGGGCATCCTGGAAAGGGGTGAGAAACCACACGTACAGTCTGCAGAGCCATGCAAACACTGGCAGCTAGACAGAACAGTCCCTCAGACACAGCAGGGCACTGAGATGCCCAAAGATGGGAACAGTACAGTACCATTTCTCCCTAAGTCTACTCTGTCAGCTGGAAGAGGAGGGGAAAGCACCAATTTTCACATAATAAAACCTAAATCTACCTCCTGCACGAAGCATCTTAACAGCCATACAAGACTCACTCTGTTATTTAAAAGAGTCCTGACCTACCTCTCTCTCCAGTTAACACACACACATACAGCTTGCGTGGACTTGTGCAAAAAGTAGGGCCAAGGTCTGCTCTTCAGGCCCTGTCCGCATACTCATTAGCAAAAGCCCCTTTAAATACTCCACTCCAGAGTGCAGGGGGAGAGAGTCAGGCAAGAACTGAGCCCCAGAGGGAAGGCAGCCATGCTTTGTCCCACAGTCCTGTGAAATGGAGTCCTACTCACTCATGGTGGCGAGATTTGGATGGTGGTGCAGATGTTGGCGCAGCCCGCGGGGTCATAAGAAGCTTTCTGAAGTCTTCATTGGTCAGCTTGGACCTGCAAGGGAGAGGGGAAACAGAAACCGTCATCTCCCAATGAGCTTCAGCAGCCCGACAGCTTCTGAGAAGGCAGAGGCTTTGCTGGCATGTCTTTGTGTGACAGAGTCAGATACGGTGTCCCTGTGAAGGGAGCCCAAAGGCTGCACTGCACCAGTCACTCCAACCCTCTAGATGGTGGGATTAGCCTTGGGTCCCATAGTCCTAGTCCAGTCCCGCCCCAGTGCTGCAGTACCATACTCACTGGTGGAAGGAGTGAGAGTCGTCCACATCATGGCCATCAGGGGCCAGAGGGTTGGAGAACGGTTCATCTGGGGGACAGACAGAAAGAGAGCATGCTCACAGTCTGCCTGCATGGCTTCAACTCTGCTCCAACCCCCACGATCCTCCCAGACCAGTCCATGCTCAGGGACAGGGAAGAGAGCAGCGTTCACCCACCACATGCCTCCTCCACCAAGCGCAGGCTGCTGACATGAGGGGTGGCCTCACCATGGCACAAGGGACTTAGGGGTCCCGGTGTCACTGCCCACCACAAGACCTTGCTGTCCCTCTAACCCGAGTGACTCTGCACCCTCCTGGTGGGTGACCTAGTGCCTCCCTGGGGGTGTCCCCACACCCCCGACACCCGGGATCCTCCCCTACTCCCCGGACTGCATCTCCTCCATCCACAGAAATGCTCTCTTGTCCCATCCCTCGGCTGTCCCCCAGTGTAAATCTCCCGCGCAGAGGTTTACCCCCAAACACACCCCGGTTTGTCCCCACATCGCACCCCAAGTGTCTCCTCACCCCCAGGGCTGCCCCAGAACCCCATCCCGAAAGGTCCCTCCCAACTCCTAAGGCTGTCACCTTCCCCCAGCAAGGGCTGTTCCGCTCACCAGGCTGGGGGTGCCCGTGACACCCGGGGGTGTCTGCCCGCTCCTCCGCCGCAGCCCCGTGCCCCAATCCCGGGGTGGGCCTACACCGTCCGCCCCCACCGGGCCGCTCCCCAATT
>NW_010541648.1:0-254 GCF_000687285.1 Phaethon lepturus
GGAGGTGTCACACAAGCCTCTCTGATGCTCCTCGGAGGACCCTCTGCAATCCCTCCCAGAGGATACACTTGCAGGAAAATGAAATCTCGCTGCTACCCCCAGCATAGTGAGAGCAAAGCCGCAGACGTGTTTATTGACGCAGAGAGCTTTTACAAACACAGAACAGGGGAGCTTCGCACCCCTTGGCCGCAGCCAAGTGTGACCGGTGCAGAGCCGGAGCACAGCCCGCTCGGATGCGTCGAGGCGCGCTCATG
>NW_010541648.1:387-707 GCF_000687285.1 Phaethon lepturus
TCTGCAGGGGTGTGGTGCTTCTGCGAACGGTGAACATGTGCGTGCCCCTTGGCAGGGGGAGAGACACCTGAACCCCCCGAGGACACGGGCCATGGCTCAGCGTCTTTCAGTGCCGTGTGTTTTACAGTGCGTCAGCTGCTGCATAAAAAGCTGCCCTTGGCTGCATCCCAGGCAGATCCCGTCAAACACGTTTGCCACAGGAGCCTTTTTAAGCCTTGACTGCAGCTTGGCCGATGGCCGAGTGAGTCCTACCCCGTCCTGCACGCGAGGGGCAGAGGAGCGGGGAGCGGGGACTTGCTCTGCGCAGATCAGCCCAGGCC
>NW_010541649.1:0-26754 GCF_000687285.1 Phaethon lepturus
ATTTTTTCAGCAGTGGGTGCAACACAACAAATTAAAACTTTTTTCTAGGTTTTCATCTCAGCCTTAAACAAAATTCTTTTCCCAAATAAACTTTTACACAATCTGCTGTATCATGGGTGGCTCAAAGCGAGTCCCATTGTAGGGGCTGCCTGGGTCCCTGCCTTGGTGCTTGTGGGGAAGCAGAAAGGAACAGACCCACAGCTGCTGAGGGGGTGGGTGTAGGGCTGCAGGGCCAGGGTGGCACCTGCCAAGGCTGTTGTCTCACTGCTGCGAGAGCTGTGGCCAGGCTGGATGTGGGTGACCAAAGGGTTGGCACCCCTGGGTGCTGTAAGCCACCTGCTGTGGATGGAGCATCTCCTCCTTCCCTCACGTTCTGTAGGGTGCTGAGAGGGCTGGGAAAGCACCCAATGTGTAGATAAGGATCCAGTTATGCTACAGGCATTAAAGTTATTGTTAGCCCCATGGGCAGGTTTAAAGCAAACCAAAGGGTACAAAACCCCAAAGTCCTTCTGAAGGGGAAAAACTAAAGCTATGGACTTCATCTCCACCCAAAGTTCTTCTGAGGGGGAAAAACTAAAGCTATGGACTTCATCTCCTTCACAGACAGTGGAGCATCACTGAATTGATGACTATTGGGCTATCAAAATGGAAGGGCAAGTAGGTAAGATGACAGATGACCTGGGGAATGAGTTGGAGGAAGAGAGTGTACAGAGCAAAAAGAGCCTTTCCGTATTTGTTTTCAAGATAAAGTGTATGTGGTGGAAGATAACACACCAGTAGGTACGGTACCTGGTACCTGAGAGCAGTTGCTTGAGCCTTGGCAGTTTTCTTTCCCTGAGGCAGATTCTGTGCCCCTGCTTGCGAGGTAGATTTCAGCAGTCAGTGCTAAGTTTGCATGGAGGCATCCTCCTCGCTGGCAGGCAGGGCCGTTTGGTGCTAGCACTGCAGATAGAGAAGTGTTACCGTGATGGGTCAGTTGCAGTCTTGGTGGTAAAAGCTCCAGACTGGAGTTAATTCTTCATTAATGCCGGGATAGCTGATGTGACAAGGGTCCTCTGCCAGCAGCAGCCCAGGAGCATCCTCCTTTCAGCAGCTCTGCTGTATTCTTAACTATGTCATATCAATCGGCAAACTCTCATTTCCAAAAATGACCTTGAGCCGTTGTGAGGGAGGGCTTCAGTCACCAGCCTTTCTTTTCAATAAGCTTGGGCTTCCTGATGAACAAATGCCAAGGTCAAGTTTGTTAACAAAGAACGCTTTCTGTTTGCTGTACAGGAGGTATTTGGCTACAAAGCCCAAGGCTGGCGGAGAGTCCTGTGTGTTGCTGAATGCATCTTGTCCTGTGGGGCTCTGCTGCTGCTGTTTTACTGGAAGCCTGGGTGGGATGTGTGGGCAACCTGCATCTGCTGCAGCTTGGAAGAAGCGGATGTTGTTCTTCTCAGAACAATGGTAGGTGAACCCTCCTGGCTCATCGTTATTTGCAGAACCTGTTGTTTTCCCAGATAGGGCTGCCTGTCTATCTTTGCATGATGTAGCAGGTTAACAACACTTCCCACTTTTGGAAGTGGAGCGGCAGGGATGAGTCAAGCTTCAGAGGACCAACCACTTGCAAAGTTTGAAGTACTGTGTAAAAGACCCTGTTTACTCTGACAAGAGTGCAGCTACTCTGCCTGAAGGCTGGGCACCAAGCAGGCTTCAGGCATTGCTGCTGCCCATGCGCAGGCTGCAGCAGCTCCCCTCTGCCAACAGCACGTTCCATTAAACAGCTCTGCCTCCTCCCTTCCTTTATGTGCATGGGGTGCAGCTAACTGGCGTCAGCGGAGGGATCATCTTCAGAAGTTGTGGCTGTTCATAGCCTTTCTGCTTTAAAGGTATTAGAGAATGACAAGGAGATGGGTTTTAGAGAGCTACATTTCAGACATTAGTTATATTCTAAGACTCCAGGACTGTAAATGAAAACCCAACCCAATTCTATCAGAGCAAATACTTAAGACACTTAACGCTCAACATTGCATTTTATTCCTAAAATAAATGCACTTAAACCACTAACTGAGTAATCTTTTGCTTATTGTAACTAGTTACATTAGACTAAACTGATTAAAGGACAATTCAGTCTGACAAATGCATGTATAGCAGTAAAGCTGAGTTGCTTTTGGCTATGGATGTGTAGCAAGTAACACAGCATTAGAGGAGTTTTGTAGAGCAAAGTAGCTGGTGCTGAGGACTCAATGTCCATACCAGAAGTATTTCAGAAAGCTTTTACATCCAACTAGCTCTAGTCTGATCCCACAGACTGAATATCTATCCAGTAACTATTGAAGATTCTGGTCTAGTTTCATCTTCTCTGAAGTTGCTCTGCAGCGTGAACCAAAGCAAATGGAGATGATTGCGAGACTGACTTCTAAGTGCTTTACTGATTGGTACTAAAACACTGATACCAACATCCCTGTTACTATGGACTGAGAATTGCTATGATTGCAACAATGCCACAGTATTGTAGTTCTCTGGGAATCTCATATATGCTTCCCGGAGTCAGGAAACATTATCATAGGCAACATTTTGTGCCTGTCACTGAACTGTGCTCTATTTCTCTAGGATGAGTTTCAGAGATACACCTGCAAGAAGGTGACCTGGATTGATTTGTCCACATTGGCACTACCTGTTGTAGTAATTCAGATGGTCCTCTTGTAGCTGATAAAGACTCTGTCATAAACAGAGCTGTAATGAAGCCACAGTTAAAGGTAAGTAATCTATAAAACAGAGAAGGAAGATGGCAGGGAGGAAGCAGGTGAAAATAGAAGTCAAGGCACCTGGAGGCTCCCAAGGGTGCTCTGTCAGCATCTTCCTGTGAATCCTATTTACAGAAGCTCATTTTTTCCCCTAAAACATGGGAAATATTTCTGCAACAGCGAGATGGTTTTCCCTTGAATGGCAAAAGGAATTTTTGCTATTTTGTTTTGCAGATGAGATGTACCCAGGTAGAAAATCCGTTATATTTGGGACTTTTCTGTAAAAGAATTCAGGAAAGTTGGGTGAGTGTCAACAGTCTGTTACAAAACCTTTTGTGGCAGGGGACTCCCTTGCCTGAACTTTCTCCTGTTATCCTAGATCATTAGAAGACAGCAACACATGTCACAGCATACACCACAAATTTGGAGCTGGCCTCACAAGGGAGGAACAGAAGATCAGGTACATCTGAGTAGACGTATGAGCTAGTTGTGACAGCGTGACCTATTAATCCTTCCTTTCAAATTCATGTGAGCTTCTTGTGACTCTTTACTCCTTACTACTTTACCTTAGTAGTAAGGCTGTGCAAACTGCGTAGGTGACATTTGAAAAGGTGCAACATCATTATCCCTTACACTTGACTGAGCTCATTATCTTCCCAGGGATGCCAGGCTAAGTTTGGGGAGAACACCACTGGTTCCCCCTGGATTTCAGGGTGCAGCAAGCTGTGACTGGCTTACTTTGCCATTTTCTCCTTAAAAGCCCTCTGGAAAGCTCATCACAACGTTTAGCAGCACACCAACAATCTTTTCAGCAAGAAAACAGTAAAATTCTGCCACTGTGTAAAGTCCTCTTTGGATACAATAGCTTCCTGACAGGTTTATTTGTCCTGCTTAGCCGTGCAGTCCCCCAGCACTTACTTCTTTAGATAAGTGTCAATATTATCTGGGTGCGCAGTTTTCCACATGAAGTCTTATCCTATGTGACTAATCTATAACATGGGGAACTCTTCTCTACCTTCCTACAGGCAGCTGGTGTGTGGGCCTAATGCCACTGAAGTTGAAATTCATCCTATTTGGAAGTTACTTTCTAAAGAGATCAGTAAGTCAGACTAGCACTTGGTGGGACAGGTTTGAAGTGTTTTGAAGACTTTACCTGGCCACACTGGGATGGGGTGATTGCTTCATAGGCATAAGCCATGGAGGAAAGTTGGTGAGCTTCCTTTATGGCTATTAGCATTCATTCCTGGCAGAAGGTTACAGCAGGGAGGAATATGAAGCTAAGAGGATGCTTGGTGCTGCACACTTAAGAGCTAAATGTTTCCCATATGATGATGATGAACATCTCCCATGAGCTGGGGTATCTTGCCTTGTGACTGAGCAGTGACATGCACCTGGAGTGCTTGTGCTTTCTGCAACTGCTGTGACTGACCATAGCCACATCAGTAGTTCTGTCCTTTCCTGTAGGCTCTTGATCATGATCTGCAATGAAAATGTTATCGGTGCAACTAAGGCATACTTGTTCCTCTTTAATAACCTTGTTTTAGTAGTCCAAAGGTAGTACAAAGCATTGTACAAGCTTGCTTGTGGCCTCAACAGTAGTGTAAGTCAGGAGTGTGCTATAGAATGGAGGACAACATTTGGGAAATTCCTATTTTATAATTGCCTTGTTCACCTAGTAACTTCCCTTTCTCCTATGACATAGAAGCAAGAATTTTTTTTTTCCTGCATAAATAAGGACACACTGCAAGACTGTTCTTCCTCTACAGAGGACAAAACAAACACAGCTTGTGGATATGAGGAGAGACACGTATGGATGGTTACTTGCCGAGTTTGCGTATAGAAATGCTGGACATATATTTTTGCCAACCCGTAAGCAGAGGCTTTGCGTACAGGATACTGTCAAGTCATCTGTGTTCACTTTAGTGGACTATGGATGCTACTTGAACGTCTTTAAAATGGAAAAGAGCTAGGAAAGCTGGGACTCCGGGCTAGTATGCGTCTGAACTTTAAGCAGAGTTTGTTTGCAACCCTACAAAACACACGAGAAGCTCCAGGGCTCCTGAAATCGCTTATCTTTGAGGTTACCAACCTTCCAGCGCCCTCTGGAGATGGTTTTGAAGAGAACGCCAGTGTAGCACTCTGAAGAGTTTATGTAGTCTGAACTCGGCACTTCTGTCCACGACTGAAGCTTCATGTCTGAAATATTAATGGTGGTGCCTGGAGGCAGACTGGTCCTCATAAGCTTGTGGTATTTTAGTCCAGATACAGTTTCAGTGTCCGAAGGCCGGCACCCTGATTTAGAGTCTGTCTCTTTGTCCTAGTGAATGTCAAAGGAAGTACTGAATTTTCATCGAGGGACCAAATTTGTCAGATGAATAATTCATTTCCGTTCCATTCTTTATGCAGAAAGCTCTTTCAGTGGCTATTTTAGTTATACCAGTTCTCCAAAAAAGTCCATCACTCCTTCAGACAAGCCAAGTGGTGGGCAAATCTCTGAAAAACTTCATCTAATTCTTTTGTTAGCTAGATACCACAATAACTAAAATTATGTTCTCAGACTTCAGTGGGGCTTGTGGCCTGTTTTAGCATAACACATTAAAGTGAGTGATGACTGGTATTGTAAGGCTGACACAATGGAGAGCAGCTGAAAGTGGAAGTCCGAGGAAATCAAGCCTTCATTTTAGCTGCAGTCTAAGACTGATTACTGATGGCCCCACAGACCTTTAGTTCTTTACCATTTTTCTTTTTCCAAATAAATATCATATTCACAGTGACTTTCTTAAATCACAAAGCATTAAAGACTTTTACAGTAATTCAGTCTTTTTTTCCCCACATTTGGGCAGTGTCTCCTGCGTAGCAATTACTTAGCATCGGAAATGTTAAGGTGACCTTTGGCTACAGTGGGAAACCAACCAACTTTAAGTCCGTTAAGTCTGACTTTAAGTTGCCAGCATAGTAACTGGTTAGCAACAGCTTTTAATTACAAATATCATGAACTACGTGTAAGCTGGTAAGTTCAGAGCTGGAGGCTATTAATGCTCTAAAAGAGCCATGACAGAATGCTGCCTTGGGATGGCAAAACAGCCCTTTAAACCAGTGTTTAAGGCACCAGGATGCTCTAATGAAATGTTCTTGCCTCTTCCCACACTCAACCTCTTCTGACATGTGTTATGTCCATCCCCTGAAGTGTGTTACATTTGTGTTTGCAGATTTTAAACCCCTTCTACGTGTTCCAAGCCTTCACCCTCACGCCGTGGCTGTGCCAAGGCTACACTGAATATTCAGTGGCCATCATAATGTTGTCGATCATTTCTGTTGGCTTAACTGTGTATGACCTCAGGCAGGTGAGTCTGCCGCGCAGCCTGCCAGCTCCCCGTCTGGATTGAGGTCTGGCACCTGGTATTTGTAAGACTTTATGAAGGTGGACTATACCACCTTCCTCCTGTAATTTCAGGAGGATTCACTCCTCTTAGGGTTTGCTAAATAACAGGTCTTAACAGCAAAAAGAAACATGACTTTTTATTTCTCGACATTGTTCAACCCTTCTGCCGTGGATACAGCTGCTTGGAAGGTTTTTCTAACAGTCTTGGCTCATTCACTTTTTGACCTAAAGCACTCACCTGTGATAAACCTGAAACCCTCAGCCTCTATGTTAAGGCAAATAAATTGAGCTGAGCCTTGCACAATGCTTGCCTGCCATTGAGTATCCTCATGCAGCTAGGTGATGTTCCTGGTGCTTCCTGCGGGAATTTGCTCTCACTGGGAATTTGGGAAACACTTCCTTGATTTCTGAACCCACTTGAAATACACAGGGAAGGCAAAAATCACATGGAGAAAGGATATAATAGGGAAAAAAGAGAAACTATGTGAGTGAAAGTACAGATGGGAAAGAGCGATAGGAACAGGAGTCTGGCAGGTAAGATTTTAATCTCTCAGGTCTTGGATATTAGTTATCACATTCCTCTGTACTGTTAAGGTTTAAAAGCAAAAATGAACTGAGGATTCCTGGGTTCTGGTAAATGTTTTGTTAATTTTCAGGAAAAATATAAGGGTTAGAGGACAACATTGAGAATTACAGTTCCTGCAGACAGCGGGGCGTGATTTGAGGTGGGGGATGGCTGCTCTGGGATGCGCTGACCTGACTGTCATTCTGCTTCAAAGCCAGGCACAGCTCACGTCATTGTCTCCCGATTCACTGCTAAAATCATTGTTCCTGCACTGAATTAGTGGAGAAGGGCAAGATTCAGCCCTTAGAAAGGTTCCTTGAGTAGGTGGAATAGCAGACTGCTCTGTGAAGTGCTGCCCGGGAGGCAGCAATAATTTGCCCTTCCAGCAGCCGGTTTTTGTTTGAATCGACCCTGCTTTTCCCTGGGCTGGTAGAGGCATGTGTGCACATTCCCGGTGTGGATCCTGGGCCCCCGGGCTCACAGGGCTTTGGGCACCATGTGCTCACTGGTGTGCTGTGCTGACGAGGCACTCCTGCACACCCGTGCCCTGCCAAGGGCATGCTTGCATCGCTGCCTCACGCTGATCTCAGCGAGGGCTTTGTGAATAGCTGGGGCTTTTGCCAGCACAGGTGTGTTGGCTGCGCATCGCGTTTTTGTATCTCTGACTAATATCTGTAGGATGACTAGCACTCCCATGTTGAACACGCACTCGATCTCTTCGAGCACACCTTTGTACTTAAAGTGTTGGTGTCACGTCCTGGTATTGCAGAGCATGAAGAACAGATAAGGTCCATTCAGCTTGCTTTGGCAAGGCTGGTTTTATTGTGACCAATAATTTTGGCAGGAGGAATTACAACGTTTGGGGCCTCTGGATATTCTTCAAACTGGCTTGACATCTTCACATGAGCAATGCCAATGAAGAAATCCACACTTGGGGATTAGTTTTTTGCAATTGCAACTTTTAAATCAAGATAAGGCATTCTCTGTAATGGCCTCGCAATGAGAGTTGACTTCATCATTATCTCAGGATATTGTAACTGTCTGAATTAGATTGCAAAAACTGGCAAAGCACAGATACCCAGCTAAGTTAGAATTTCTGTTTTTTCTTCTTGCAATGGCAGTTTTGTAACGATAGTCTTTACAACCTGGTTGTCCTGTTGATAGCCTCCTAGCCAAGGATAAAACTGTTGAGCACAAAGAAACCCTTTATGAAGGGACTGCAGATAGCGACAGTGCAAGTAAGGAGACTTACTCTGGCACGAGGCAGGAATAGGCCCTTGAAGGTCGAGGGAGATGCAGCAGCACGAATTGGAAGTGAGCAGAAAATTAGGTCCATGTTCCCACAGCAGCTTGTTCCAGGTTAACTCAATGAACTCTCCTCCTGACGTCTAAGTGATGTGAAACCTCCCCTGGATAACTCAGCAGGGTTCAGTTTCTGTGATGTTAGCATGATCACTGAATTGTAACCTACCGCTTCCCTTGAGTATTGGTGTTTCAACACTGCAATTGCTTTCCCATCAACAGCAGTCTACCAAGCTGCATGACCTCGTTGAGGAGCATAACAAAGTCCAGGTTGCAGTCTGCACAAAGAGCGAAGGTGAGTCATCTGAGTCTCATTTTCCTCACCAGCCTGCATAATTAACTAACATGTTGAAATGTACCTGGAATTGCACAGCTCCTGTTGATTTCTACGGCTGAAACGTGAAGGGCGAGCTGCAGGGAGAATGGGGCAGAGGGAGGTGAGCCAGGCTGGGCAGTGAGAAGTGTGGGCACAGCCTATGCGGTACAGTATCATTATCTGTATCTGCAGCATCTGTAATAATACAGGTGAACCTAGTAATTTGTGTTAAGCATTGGGAACGGCTTGGAAAATCTAATTTCACAAACAAGCAAATAGATAATAACTCTGGCCTTCCGAGACCTGCTTCCCTGCTCTGCTTGAGGCTACTTTCACAGTCTTGTCAATTAACTTGTGAGCAATTTTCAAGGAGACTAGATATATGGCTCCCACTGAGGTGTGCACTTTTTCATGCGTCTCAGTTCCTTGCTCGTAAAATAGGGGTTATAGTTATTTTTGCCTCCCAAAGACATTGAGATGGACAATTGCTAGGGTGATGGGAGATGTAAAAGCCTTGGTTAAAAGAGGGTAGATTTAGACTATATGTAAGAAAGAGATTTTTCACAACAAAGGTGGTGAAGCACTGGAACGGGTTGCCCAGAGAGGTGGTAGATGCCCCATCCCTGGAAACATTCAAGGTCAGGTTGGATGCGGCTCTGAATAACCTGATCTAGCTGAAGGTGTCCCTGCTCATTGCAGGGGGGTTGGACTAGATGGCCTTTAAAGGTCCTTTCCAACCCAAACCATTCTATGACTCTATGATAGATTTTCTTGGTCAGAGCGTTTTATGGAGACTAAGCAAATAAAACTGAAGACAACTTGGAGGGAGGCATTTAGACAAGGGCCGAACTTTGTGCTGTTGTTTTTTCAGTCAGTATTATTTCTAAGCAGCGCTGGCCTTACATCATGTCGTGTGGAAGTTTAGTGATGATGTGTGTGCCTTGAGACTTTTTTTAATTGCCCAGAACTTGTGCACAAGTAAAGTTCATTTTTGTATTGTTCTATAGGTTGCAAAGAGCTGGAGTCTCGTTACTTAGTCCCTGGAGACATGCTGCTTTTAGATGGAAAAAAGCTCTCTCTCCCATGTGATGCTGTCCTGATTGATGGAAGCTGCATTGTGAATGAAGGGATGCTCACAGGTGCAGCCTTGGAGTTTGAAATGCTAACACCTTGTGCAGATTGTCTGTCAGGGAGATGTCTCTATCTGTTCTGACGGCAAATTGTTTACTATTTATTACAATAGTTTGCAGCAGGAGGTGGAAAAACTGTGGCTTGAATAATTCACAGTTGTCTTGAGCTTTTGAACGCTGCCATTGTATAATACACATTTTTTTATCCACATTAAAAACAAGTATGATTAATATACTGTCAGGAGTAGAAAGTGAAAATACTCAAATACACTGAATTTTTTGAGTTTTTGGATTCTGATCTTGCAGCAGTTCTGCTCAAGCAGGCTATGTATGAGCACAGGGTTCAGTGTTATACCTAAACATCAAGACACTATGAGGCAAGGAACTTGGTTCAGGAGCAAAATTTGACCCAAGCTCCTTGATGCAAAATGTGCAGAGAAACCATCCGATGTACTCTGAAATTAAGACTATTATAATGTCTGTAACCATAAATCCACATGTGTGAGTACATAAGCAGCTAATTAGTCAGGCAAGCTTGAGCACCTGAAGGGTGCTGTCACTTTCTAATGTGCGGCACCTGATAGACTTCTAAATGCCCTTTATGTGAAGCCGCATGCTGTTGTTGTTAGGTGAAAGCATTCCTGTTGGTAAAACTCCCTTGCCCCTCATGGAGAGTCCAATGCCCTGGAAAACCCATAGCATGGAAGACTATCAAAGACATGTCCTCTTCTGTGGGACAGAAGTCATACAGACGAAGCTGACGGGCAGAGGACCTGCGAGAGCTGTCGTGCTGCAAACGGGTATTTCTTTTATCGTTTGCTAACCAGTGGAGAGAAAGTGGCAGTCCCAGAGGCTGGTAGAAGAGCTGGTTTCTCTTTGTAGTTCAGGTCCAGCAGAGGTATGCTGTCCCCAAGAAATGCCTGTTGCCATCTGATGGCTAAGGCTTGTGCAATGTTACCTGTTGTAACAGGTAGCCTGTAACCTGTAGCACTGACGCGGTACGCCGCCACTATGTCACATACGCAATGTATGGCATGTCTTCACGCAGGGTTCAATACAGCTAAAGGTGACCTGGTGAGATCTATCCTCTACCCCAAGCCAGCGAACTTCAAAGTCTACAGCGATGCCTTCAAGTTCATCACAGGCCTCTCTGTCATTGGCGTGTTTGGACTCATCTACACCGCGTGTGTGTTCGTGTCCCACAAGGTAAGTATGAGGGATGCCTCCGCGCTGCAGGCACCAGCTCTGAGCCCTTGGTCACTCAAGATCCTTGGAATATTGTTCACTTCTATAATTCAGTTTTTGGGTGCCAGAAATGGTGGTGGTGGTGGTGAGACGGACAGAACAAACCAGAATAAATCTGCCACCCCCAGGGGCAGAGGATGTGTTGCTCCTGGGCGGGGGAGCCCAGGTCGGCCCCCCGGGAGCGGTGGTAGCAGGACAGGGAGGCTGTCCCTGCCCCATTGCCCTTGCTGCTCTCGCTGTTCGCAGAAGCCGGTGGTAGACGTGGTGGCTATGGCCCTCCTCACCATGGCTGTGCCTCCCGCTCTCCCCGCTGCCTTGACAACAGGCACTGTTTATGCCCGGAGGAGGCTGAAAAAAAAGATTTTCTGCATCAGCCCAGAGAGGATTAATATCTGCGGGCAGCTCAACCTTGCTTGCTTTGACAAAGTAAGGCGCTTCCTGGGGCACGGACAGATGCTGGGGGCTGCTAGGAACACGGGCCGTTTCTTTTTTCCACCGCATCTACCCTGATCTAACCCGGGGGGAAATCCTCTAGAGGTGCCCATGCAGCAGGGTCACGCTGCGGGCAGGAGGCTTTCCTGACCCTGCCTGGGAGCCGGGAAAGACCTCTGGGGACACGCAGGGGGAAGGGGTGGGCGATGGCAGGGTAACTAGGTATTTATTTAAATCTAGACAGGCACGCTAGAAGATGGACTGGACCTGTGGGGCGTCATCCAGAGATGAGCCGGTAAGGAAGGATTTCATTAGCGAGGACTAATCTCCAGCGTGAAGGTACTGCCCAAATGTCTAGTTAGGAGAGAGGCAGTTGCACAGGATATGGAGGAACAGCAAACAGCAAGAGATGTTTGGGTGCGTTTGGGGAGGCAGCGTGCAATGAGTGTCCCTGCTCCCTGCTCAGCTCCTTCCCTCCGAGGAGGGCATTTGGGTGCCGCTGCGGCAGGCGTAGCCATAAAGGTTGCTGTTAATTCAAGACAAACAGAAGTCAGCAGCAGCATGAGTGTTTTTAATTACCCTGAGGGGATTTGGAGAATATGCACAGAGCTTTTCAATTATGTCATTCGCAGCACACTTCAATAAATATTCTTAATCTAGTCAATAAACCTTTCGTCATTTAAATGTTAGGATAATGCTCCTTCTGTTGAAATTAAGTGTTGCTGACTTTGGTGCCTGTTGAATCTCACCTACCTTCTGTAAATGCTGTGAAAAATCTGTGGGACCCCAGATCAGACCTGCAAAGCTCAGCCGTCCTTAGGGACTCCCTCAAACCCATGGCAGGTTCCATCTCAATTCTAAGCCCAAAGACCACTGAAATACTCAGGAAATAGCCATTATGTAAACATCAAACTTGACTGGATCCAGAATTTAATTCGTCTTACTGTAATACGATAACAGACTTCAGCTCTGCAGTGCCTGTTATGCTAAACACAAAATATTAGTCTTCTGCAGTGGCCAGGACAAATCACACCCCACATCTACTCCCAGGTTTTCATTAGTAGTTGTTAATATATCAGATACTTCAACACCACCGAGATAATCATACCATATGAATGAAAGGATGAATTCATTGTGAGAGCAGAAAAGTCACATTCCAAATACTCCCTCAAAGGACAGAGAGAAAATTACTATCTGATGCAAATTAATGAGAAGAAATTAATATGTGTCAACCAATAAAATACTCTTCCAGTGGGAGCAAACCGCAGGTGCACAGTACAATCTCTTCTTGGCCCTCCTCCAGTGCATCAGGGAGGCCACTCTGAAGAGGCGCACGTTGAACGGGCTTGGAGCACACCGAAAGGCCGACAGCTTGCAGCGGTGCCAGAGCGATTTCCATGAAGGTAGCCTTGCAGGTAGTGTCTGCTCACATTGAGCAGCACAACAAAACCGGATCCGTATATCAGAATAAATTAATGTAATTAAAAAATCCTCTGTAAGGTATCAAAACGTAAAGCGCTCTTTGCAGGCATGTCCCATCTGCACCCGGCTGGGAACCAGTGCTGGTGGCTGGCCAAAACACAAGGAGGAGCTATTGCTGTCTGCATTGATCTCATTAGCCTATTTGCCTAATTACTCTTTCTTAAATGTTCACATTTTTAAACATAGTGTAAGACTAGCTGTCAGCTAAGCTGAATGCTGCGAGGCAATGACTGTAAAGGAATTTAATTCAACTTACAAAATATCTTATTGTACGTTTAATAGGATATAAATGTTTGTTGGGTTTATGTGATGTTTAGCAGTTTCACAGCGTCTCTCAAGTATTAATTAATAAGCCAATTATGACCGGGCTGAGAACAAGGTATAATTTGCTGGAAACAGAATAGACTTTGATGGCCCAGAGGGACAACAGGTCCCAGATTCATTGTTCCTTTTAACACAGCTGCAAGCTGTCACGCTGCTCGCTTCCAGATTCATTTCAGTGCGCCTGTGTTAGTAACATGGGATGCTACTGGTGATCAAAGGTAAATAAAATCTATTTAAATTTCTCCTTAACATTCTAGCCTAAATGGTAACAGGCTGCGTTGTGGTCTGGCAGACACATCTTGTCAGCCAGCCAGTTTCTTATGGAGGAATGTGTGTGTGTGATAAGAGAGGACTCTGAGAAATAACTTCCATGATGAAATTATAGAGCCTTCTCCCAGCCCAGTCTCACGTGTGTTCGCTCTGTACTGCAGTGACAAGGAGGGAATAAACCTCAAGGCTGTCCACAGAAAGAATTTGGGGCATGAATCTTTGATAGCGTGCCTTAGTGTAACTCAGTAGGAGTCAACCAACTTACTCTTTTTTAAAACCAAGGTGTGAGAGACAAGCATCTGGTGTCTGTGGCTGTGCAGATGTAAAATCTACAGCTGGAAGTGAAGGTCAGGCTCCTCGTGGCTCTCTCGCATCCCTCCCAGTGGTGCTGAGTGGGCTGACGGTACTTATCCACTCTGGTGGGTACACAGCACCAGCCCACGCAGATGCACCCCCTTTCCATACTGCAGCTTCACAAATCTTCTCCTGGGGCACATTGCCAAACTTCTCGAGATCCCTGCTGCAAGTTGTTTCCTCTCTGATAGTGTCTTCTCTGCTTTGTCTAATCCCAAACTGCCATAGCCAAGCAGGAGTCCTGTGTCTGTGCCAGTCCCTCTGAGTGTTTTACAGTGAAAGTAAAGTAACACAGTTACTTCACATCAAGTTGAACTCGTGCCAATTAATTATTGGGTACTTTCTGACCTCCTGAATGCATCTGACCTGTTCATCAGCAGGATGGGTAGGACAATGCATTTCTTGCAGTTATTGGGCTCAGCTCCACCGAGTGCAGCAGGGCAGCACCTGTATGCACTAGATGAGGACTTGTGTCTCTGCATCCCCCTTATAAGCAGTTCCACTAACCTTCTCCTTTAATCAGGTTTCAGAAAATCCATAAGTTCCCATTCAGCACTCCTCTGCCCTGGGGACCTCTGTGCGGAGCCATGGCAAGCTGTCATTCACTGGTGGTTTTGGACAAGAAGATTCAGGGAGATCCGCTGCATCTGAAGATGTTTGAGGGCACACACTGGGTAAGGTGACTCGCATCCTCTGCACACATCTGAAGCATGGACACTCCCAGCCCAGCTCATGGGGATTAACTCACGAGTCAAGCTCAAATAAATGCCTGTAGGGGAAACTCCTTTGGCAGTCCTGATCATAAGAGCTTGAATTTGCTCTGTTATTTCTACTAACCTCATGACAGATTTGCAGCACCGTGGCTGCTTTTTGATAGTCCAGCAATCATTTTCCTTGGGGCTGCCTGCATTGGAAACACTGGAGTGTAAGGAAGCAGAGGGGGAGCCTGGTTGCTGCTTGCTGCAAGCAAATGATCAGACCACGCAATGTAGAGCGCAAGTCAGCCAAGGGAACGCGCAGGCAGGTTTTCACGCCCTTATGCCAAAGGCTGTTATCTCTGATTAGTAAAGGAACATCCCCGTGGAGAAACCAAGGCTGGAGCTTCCAGTTGAGTGAACAACAAATCTCAGAGAGACCTGGGAAGAGACAAGAGATTGAGCCTCGGGGCTCATCCGTGGGGATGAAGAGTTGCTTGAGTGGGAGCAGGATGGAAGGAGGCATGAGAAGGAAAGTGGCTGCTCTTCTCCCTGCTATGTCCTAGCCTGGAGGGGTTCTGGGTCTCTCCAGTTAACTGCCTCATCATCTTTCCTCCTTCAACCTTTTGCTCAAGAGAGATTAATCAATAAGTAAAACAGATGGCAGCTCTTTCTGCAGCACTGCGGGAAGGCATCAGGCTGGTGCTCGCTCCTGTGAAAGAGCGGGCAGCAGCAGAGCCACATGGCAGCGACTACAAGGCTGTGAGCCTTGGCAGCATGTAAAGTAACAGAGCTAGAGGGCTAAAAGCATCCTACACTGAAAAACACCACCCTGTTTCTGCACAGAACATCAGTGAGAGTCTTTTAAAAGCAGGAGGCTGGAAGATAAAACCAGCTAGATAAGGATAATTATTTCTCTCTCCCTTCATCATTGATATGGCATTACATTTATGTGGAATTTGCGTTTAGAGAAACCACGAAACTTGACACAGGTTTTTACTTTTATCAAGTGAAAGGACGCAGGGACATGTAAGCTTCTGCTAAGGACAAGGCTGCAGGGTGGCTGTCGCTGACGATGTATAGGAAGACCTATCAGATCATAACAAAACACTTCTGCAACTGGGTGCCAACAGTAAGTGGGACACCCCCCCCCCCCCCCCCCGCCCCCCCCCCCCCGCCCCCCCCCCCCCCGCCCCGTGCTGCTGCCCCTGCTTTAACAGACAGGTGTAAAGTAAAAAGAAAAAGTCAGAAATAATGCTTTTCCTTGTACAGGAGATAGAGAACTCCAGCACAGCTCAGGACGGGGCTGGTGCTCTTCACACCTGCGTTGTTAGACCGGGGCTGAAGGCCAGCAGTGTAAGTCCAGCTCTTTCTGAGAATGAATATTGTGTGTTCTCAACCTGCAACTTGTGCAAACTCGTAGCACATGCACTATCCATTTACCTGAGGTAGTGGTTGCAAAATGCCTTTCAACCACTCTTGGTACTGCGTTGCATCTTCCCCCAAAACACCCGGGAAGCATAGGACCAGAAAAGCAAATTCTGATTAAAGTGGAGATGCTGCTCTGAAGTGGCATCTAAAGCCCTTCACGTGCCTTAAAAGCCCCTCATTTCCAACTCCACTATTTGCGCTAATGAGAGGTACAGACTTTTCTGAGTCCTCACCCTGTAAAGCTGCTGGCAAAATGAAACTACACAATCAGTTTAAGTGGAAACTAATGCAGAGAGACCGTGTAAACAGAATGAATGTCTAAAGCATGAGTTCATCTGCAGGAGGAGGCAATGTGAGTAAGGACAAGGCATTACAGCTAGAAGCATGGACGTGGGTCCATGAGTCCTGCTGGTAATGGTCATGCAACCCCACTAGCAGATTTATCAGCATCACCCCAAAGCATGATGTTGTTTGCTTCACTCTTCTCCTTAAAAGTACACTTAGGAAGCTCCAGGTTTTGACAGCTGAAAAGCGTTATGTTTCCAGCCCAAATGTTGAACCAGCCAGCATCCTTCCTGGTGGAAGGAGTGTGATTTCTGCTAGCAATACTGGGAAGACAGTCCCGTGGCAACACGGAAATCAATCTTGTTTCTAGGATTGCTCTGTTCCCTTGGTAATGTCACTGTAACATGTCAAATTTCAGTTCCCAGGACTGTAAATGCAGGAATATTACATTAATATGTAGTTATTAAGAGAAAGAATGGGACAAAGCTTGGAAAACCAGTTAAATATAAAAGAAAAACAGTGAGATTCCTGGGAATTACACTGGGAAGACAGAGTTGCTGAGACCGTGTTTCCTAAACTTGCAATCAGTGATCTGATCCCATAGCCAGAAGGCAGCAAAAGTGAAATTATTTCCTATTAATAATAAATCACCTTAGCAAGAAAGCCTCAAAGCTGAAGTTCAGAACAGATTTGCTTTGTGTAATCAGTGACTCAGGTAACATGTCACTTTCCTGACCTCTCCAGGCTCCCGTGGAAGGAATAGCAATCCTACATCAATTCCCATTTTCTTCTGGGCTGCAGAGGATGTCTGTTGTTTCACAGAAAATCGGAGAGGAACAGTACTACCTGTACATGAAAGGAGCACCAGAAATAGTGTCCAGCTTCTGTAGACAAGAAACTGGTATAAAATTGGAAAAAGGCAACTTTACAGTGTTTATTTGGACTTAATCCAAACCAGAGTTTATGTTGAGACTCTAATCCTAAAAGGTTTTCAGCTCTCACTCTTCCCACCGGCAACACCACAACTGCACGTGTATGACTCTTCCTGCAAGCAAGCCCTGGGCTTGTTAAATGTCATTAGTTAACGCTACGAACAGGTTTTCGTTGCTTGTTTGTAAGTTAAAGACACAGACAGCCCAAAGCTAGTGAAGTGTGCAGCCCGACTTGCATCAGCTGAAGATACGGTACATAAATAATGTGGCTATGTCAAGATATCCAGAGCAGATGTAGGATCAAGGTAATTGCATGTGTCACAGCAAGTGTGTTGTGCTGTACAAGTTCTTAAATTTCTTGCTAATTTATTGCCCTGTAAATTCAGCATTGAGTTACTGACCCAGCTTGCAAAGGCTTTAAATCTCAGCGATGGGAAACTTGCTGTAGACATGCAAATTACTGTTATTAAGGATAATTGGTATTAACACTTGAGCCAAGACTTCTGTCCTCTCTCTGCAAGTAAACATAAGCTTTTCTTTTTTGTATGTGAACAATATTATAGGCTTATACTCAAATTTGTCTGCAAACTTGAAACTCGGGTCACAGTCACTGAATGCTTCAAAAGGTTGCCAAGAAAACACAGTACCAATGAATGGTCTGTGGCTCTGTGGTTTGTTATTTCAGATGGCACTGACCTGAAAACAGGTGAAAACAGTTTTGAGGGACAATGGAAAGATTTAGTTTAGAGCCACCTAAGATCTAATGACACAAACCTCCAAACAAGTCAACCTCAGCAAGAAAAATGTCTTCAAAATTATGTTCCACTTCCTCAGGCTTCTAAATAGCTCCTCTCAGCCTGTCTTGATTGTTTCTATATTGATTACAGCTTAATGAATAATTAGGTACCACACTGTAAATCTGTGATTGCAGTACATAATGACTACAAAGTACTGCAAAGTTAAAAGGAACCCTTTGCTTTCAGAGTCACGGAAATGATCAAAGAATTGAAAATTTAGGATTTGGGAGAATTCTTACATTAAGGCATAAACATAAAAACAACTTCCTCAGTCAATCAACATGTATGCAGTAAAGCTTAGGACAGAATTATGAAGTCAGTCATTTGTTCTCTGCCCAGTAATTCATCTTCTCTACCTGCACCTTAGCATGCATTTTAAAAGTATAAAACAGACACATAGATCGCTTATTTGAACAGTGAGTTACACAGCCTTGGTACAAACCAGCTGACTTCTATGAGAGGCCACAGTGCTGTAACTAAGACTATAAAGTGGTTTAAAGGACAGGCATTTAGCCCTAGAAAAGCAATCAGCAAGGATACTCTAACCATGAAACTTTATTTCCTGTAAACAGTCCCAGCTAATTTCTTAAAGGAGCTTAAGACGTACACAAGCCAAGGCTTCGGAGTCATCGCCCTGGCCCACAAAGTGCTAAACCCAGGCAAGGATGTAGACGTGAGCGACCTAGAGAGGTAAAGGTGTGCTGATGAGCTGCCGGTACCGCTGTGGAGTTGCTTTCCCATCTACTTGTTACAACCTGCCCCAAACTGACTGGCCCTGACCCAAACCTTCTCCTCCTCTCCTGCCGAAGGAAGCCTGTTGGGAAGCTGTACCGTATAACACCTTCCTCTCAGCAGATGCTGATTACACTGTTAATTGCCTGCTTTACTGCTGCTCCTGCAAAGCTCATTGAGCTGAATTTCAGAATCTGTTATCAAAAGGTAATGAAAGCTGGTTATTGTGCTTTTATATGGTAATGGATTGGGACTGCAATAGAAATTCTGTATGCCATAATCTGTGGATTTCAGCCAGCCAGTTCCTGCAAATCCCTGCCCCTCTCACTGGACTTGCATCTCTGCTCCATTGCTGCTTCCTAGAGGCAGCAAGGTAGCAGATCAGCAGCTTGGCTGAAGCTACAGAAATGCCGGTGTTTGTTGAGCTCTGCTTGTCTTGAACTCGTGGCAGTTGTGTTTCCCTGCGGAGCAGGCGTGTTTCCCATCAAGCACGGCTTTTCCGTTGAACGAACACCGCCGGGAGAGTCTTGCTTTCTGTGCAAGAGCGCATGTGTGCTTTTCCGTGGGAAACAGCACATGTGTTTCTGTCGTTGCTCCGAGAGAGGAGGCAGAGTCTGGGCTGGTGCTCCTGGGCCTCCTGGTGCTGGAGAATGGCCTGAAGCTGGAGACAAAGCCCGTGCTGTGAGAGCTGACTGCCGCCCGCATCAGGAGCATCAGGGTCACCGGTAGATTCCTCCCGGGCTCCTCCTGTGGCTGTGCTGGCTGCTGCGGGGCACATGGGAGAGATTCACCCCTCCAGCATCCTCCGTTGCACATCCGTGGTCTCTACCTGGGCTGCCGCCGTGCTACGGCAGATGTGAGGAGCCTGCCTCTCCGCTATCCTTGCAGGGGACAACCTGCAGACAGCTGTCACGGTGGCCAGGAACGTGGGCATGATTCACATGGGCAGCAAAGTCATCCTCATCGAAGCAAACGAACCGGAGGGCTCCAGTCCAGCTTTCATTGCCTGGCGACTGGCAGAAGACAGCAAAGCAAACACAGCTGCTCTCCATGTAAGCACAGCCAAGGATGGCTGCTTTCGGGTGGCAGGGGGAATTAACGAGCTTTTAATGTCTAATTAATGTCTAATGTCCAGGATCCCTAGGGCTGGAATCCTTGCTAAGGATTTGGAAGTAGCTCTGAGGAACAGAGGAAACCTGGGGGCTAGTTTGTATTTACTCCAGGGCATATGGAGGTGTGGTATGGACCATGAACCTGTTAGGGAGAAATAATTAATACGGTGGCTCTTTGCTCAGGGCAACATGCAAAATAGCTGGCAAGGCTCTGCAGATGCAGTGGCTGCCTCAATCACACTTGAAGTGTGCAGAATTAATGCAGTTATACATATTGGTCTGTGTGACCATCTGCTGGACCAAATTTCACTGTCTAAAGCAGCAGCCTGTGGCTAACAGGGATTAGTTACTGTCGCGGCCTGAAAGGAGTCGTTCAGGACGACCTCCTTCCCCGTGAGACCAACGACCAAGTTCGTGATCCCCCTGGACTGAATTAAGGTGAAACGACACCAGCCAACCAATCTAACAATTTAATAATACGAAATGCAAGGCATGAGGTTACATAAATGACTCGATGGCAACTACTCTAACTAAATAATTCAACTAAACAAACAAGTCCCCTACAGCACATCTTTTACACTTTGACAAAGAGAGGAGAGAGAGAGAAAGACAGCAAAGAAGATACCACCACCCGTGGATCCAGCAGCGTCCCGTTGGTCCTCTTGATGCTCCTTGGTGGTGGGGGTCCCCCTTTTTGCTTCTGATGGTGTCATTTTTATACAGTCCCAGTCCCACCATCTCCGTCTGCACACATATACAACAGGCTGATTCCAAGAAACTTCATGCATATGCAACAGGCTGATTCAATCAGGCAACGGCACCTCTGCAGACCTTGGTGTCTCCTCTCGCCGTATCTCTGCTCTGCAGGAGCCGGTCATTGCGCAGGCACCATATCTCTGCTTTACAGGAACAGGTCCTTGCGCCTGTATCTCGGTCTTCTCTGGGGTCCACTCCATATCGAGGCGTGTTCAAGCCGTTGTACCAAAAAAGGTGTGGGTTCCTCGGAACCGTGAAATGTTTAAGACAGAAATGGCATATTGGTCCGCCACAGTTACACATGGAAACATGGCTAGAAATCACATACTGCCAGGCGTGAAGTTTTACAAAAGGATGCTGCGGAAGGCTGTGTCCCTGGTTGCCTGGTGGGAGGCTGACGAGGTGGAAGTGAAATGGCATGTTATTACCTCAGTCTGAGAATAAACGCTGTCTTATTTCTAGGAGGTATGTGCTAATACAGAGGAAAAGATCACCTTGGAAGGAGAAACCTGCAACTACCATTTTGCAATGAATGGAAAGTCCTATCAGGTTGTTACAAAGCACTTCTACAACTTGCTGCCAAAAGTAAGTTCAGAGGAAACAAAGCCCTTACTTGCTCTCCCTGTGTTGGTAAGTGGTGGTGGTGTTCCAGCTGAGAGAGGTGTTTTTCTGCCGGTTGCTGTAGCGTTGTCACTTCACATTTTGACAACTCCGGGCAGCCTCCCACCATGCCTCAGGTTTAACACAAACAGCTTGCTTTCAGCATCTTCTAAGACCTCACGTGACAGGGGTGGCTGTGGTGCTGCGAGCAGCTGCACAGTGGAGTTACTCCATGGTCACCTTCCCAGTTTCAGTTTAATTAAAACCGCGAACCCCATTCCCACGTACCACTACCACAACTGGCAATGGCCTCTGCTCAGCGGGGGCATCAGGAACATGAAATCCCCATGTCTAGCAGTGGAAGTCTTCAACTCCTGTCACCCAGTCCATAAAATAGCTTGGTGCTGGGACAGATTTGGGGATTTTATACTCCCCGGCCAGATTTTCAGGTAGGAGAAACCTCAGGCTGAGCCGTGTTATTGCTGCTGTCCTCAACCATCTGCTCTGCACTTGGGAAACACTTACACCACCTCGCTGCTCCACAGGCTGCCGCAGAGCACGTGGTGGTCGCTGGCTTCCCGGCACCTCCGGCAGAGCCGGCAGGGCAGAATACAGAGCAGGATAAATCTGATGTTAGAGGAAACCTGAACCCTAAGGGTGGCAAAACCATGGCAGGGTTTGGGAGACAGGATTAGAGGGTTTTGTGAGTGTCAAGGCACGCGTCAGGGAGGGCTGATCCTGCCTCGGTGGGAGGATGGAGGCAAAAATGCCTGCCCAAAGCAGCCTGCTGCTCACTCTTGCAGATACTGGTGAATGCAACCGCCTTTGCTAGGATGTCTCCTGGCCAGAAGTCCAGCCTTGTTGAAGAGTTTCAGAAGCTCAAGTAAGGTTCTCTTTTGTTCTCTTCTTGAACCAAACCAGTAACAGGTTTTCTTTGGAGTGTGACGGTCCCAGCTAGTGCTGCTCCAGGCCCATCTTTCTGGCCCTCCCTTCCTCCACACGCGGCCCCTGTTCGCCTTCTCTGTGGCCGCCTTCCTCCCCGTTCCCCCGCAGGGATCCCTCTGCATCGGGCGTACCGGCACCCCTCGCCAGACTCGGCCGCGGCTTCTCGCCGGTGCGCTACGAAGGCAGCGTTAAGTGAGGCTGAGATAAAGATACAGAGGCAGACCCTGCACATACAAGTACCCCCCACCCCCAGCAACTCCTGCATGGCTGCTGCGGCTGCAAAGCTGAAATCACCCGAAGATGCTCCTTCAGGCCCCCCAAAGGAATGTTTCCCCCCCCAAACAGGACTCACACGAACTATGGCTATTGCTTGCTAAGCACAAACAAGATGTGATACCTTTCTGGAAAAGAAACAGTTAATTATTGGTTATGAGGCCCTTCCTTTGGGGATGAAATTCCCTGCCGTCTCAGAGGGGCCTCGTGTGTGGTGGTCTGGGAGCTGCTCTGTTATTTCACCAGTTTCTGTGTCTTTGGGTCTGCAAAGACAGATGAGGAGAAAATGCTGATAAAAACCAAGCTGCAGCCCCGGGAGCTGCTGCAAACGCACACGCTTCTCCCTTTCTGGGGCCCCTGGTACCAAGGGGAAAACACTGGAATAAAGTGGCAGCATTCCCTTTCCCGGTACAGCCTCTTTCAAAACTTAATCCTAATTTGGCTCCGTGCACTTTGACCCAACCTCTCCCCACATACAACTCGTCTTCTGGAAACAGCCACCACCTTCTCCAGGGCCAACACGAGTCCCTGCTCTGGTGTGCCGGTGGGTGCTCCACCGTGGGATCAGCTGCGTGCAAGGCTTACGCGTTGTCCTCCTCCTTCCTCCATCAGTTACTACGTGGGTATGTGCGGTGATGGTGCCGACGACTGCGGGGTACGTAGGAGCTCATCTCCCGTTCTTGCCAGATTTCATGCCTTGCAACCTAAGGAGCGCTGTGACGAGAGGCTGCCCGACACCACTTGTCACCAGTGTTTCCCAAATTAGCCCGTGGTACGCTTGGTCAGTGTGTCACTGTAAAATACTATCTACATGCATTTTTTATGCTAACATACACAATAATGGAGGATTACTGGTTTGCTGTTTTTTCCCCAGAAATAGGGGCAAGAGACTTTCTTACACATTTCTTACACAATTGTAAATTTGAGGGTCTTAGCCATAAAAATAATAATTATGATATATATTTATTGTATGTCATACCTAGTATATTATATACAATATAGTTATATTATTACAAATATGTTATCATAATATAATTGTGTAAGAGTGCATTAGCTTGCTTTATAAAATTGTCCACAGCCCACTCCTGACACTAAACCAGGGGTGACAAAGCCAGGTTACAGGAAGCTCGTAAGGGAGCAATAAAAGGAATATGAACAGGAGATTGAAAGGAATAGAAAGAGGATAAAATGCTGATTTAAACACTTTAGCAGACTGTTTAACAGGAGAGGTGTGCACAAACTCCAGTGTGGGAAACAACATACAGGGTGGTTCAAAGGATTGTAAATGGCTATAATGGGATTAAATGAACAAAAGAAGGAGTTAAGCTCCAGGGAAGGGAAGATATCTGGAAAATGAGATCAGCTGGGCCACAGAATAGAGGAAGATCACTTACAAAGGACACCTGAAGCAAAACTTGTAAAGCACCAGTAAACATGCTGCGTGGGGTGGGAGGGGTAGCTGGGCGGCTGTCTCTCCATCTTCTGACTCTCACGGATTTCAGGCTTTGAAAATGGCCCATGCAGGGATATCCCTGTCAGAGCAGGAGGCATCCGTGGCCTCGCCTTTCACCTCCCAAATGCCCGACATCCAGTGTGTGCCGGAGCTGATCAGGGGAGTTTGCTGGGTGCCGCGCTGGTGCAGTCGCGGGTGCTGCTGCCTGCTCTGAGCTCGGTGCGTGGGGTCACGAGTGGGCGTGCACTGCCCTCAAAGATGCTGATAAACCAAACCTCGCTCCTCAGTAACTATGTACATAAAGCAGAAGGGGTTTTGAATGGGTTTTGATCCTCAAATTCCAGTGCTGGGAGGTTTTTTGTGGTTTTGGGAGAACATTGCCCATGGTGGCCGATATTTTTGCAACAGGTACAGCAGGAGTGTCACGTGAAAGGGCAGGTATTACAGTGGCCACAGAATAGATTTTCTTGTCATTAATTTAAAATATCAATACCCTTGTGCTGCCCATGGTTGTGGAGCAGCCAGTGATAACGCCATTTAACCAAATTTATGCAAAGATAATTGCCTGTTTGTGTAGAAATGTGCTTGGTTCCCAAAACTGTTGAGCAAATTAGTAATGAAAAAGCAACAGCAGCTTAATCCAGGTATTAAAATTGTGGCTGCAGAATAAAACCAAAGCAACAAAACACTGCAGACGAAGGGTAGTTAAGTGGCTCTGCAGTATCTTAAGGCCAAAACATTTGTCTATGGAATTTGAACTGTTTTCTATTCTTCTTAGGGATCCTAAACAAAAGGAGTTACCCTCCTCAAAAACAGAAACCATCTGTAGCACTAAACCCACAGTACTGTAGCTGTAAGTGGGGTTTTTAGCTTTGTTTTGTGTTTTGAGCGGGGAAGGTCGAGCTGCTTTGGTTGCTTCCTTCACTGTGGTTAAATACCTGACCCTTTATGGCCTGATTCAGCTTGTTGGTACCGCTCTGCTGTTTTGGGTAAGTGTCTCATGCCCATCTTTGATCAGTATGTTGTGCTCACCGTATGTTTTTATCTCTAGTGGTATTGCTCGGCAGGGAAGAAAAGGCATAGAGGGCTTCAAGGGATAACAAAGATGTGAAAAGCTGGGCAATTACTGGCAGGGGGTAGATTGGTTGTAGGGACCCCCAGAATCGGGGAAAAAGCCCGGTGATAAAACTTCATCTCTTCTAAAAAGAAGAAGGGGAATTAGAAGTGAGGGAGTCCTGCCTTAGCTGGGTGGTGGAGGCCCAGGAGCAAGACTTGTAAGGTGGGGGCTTTGGGAGAGCAGCTGCCTCTCTCTGCTGGAAAAAAAGCTTGACAAAGGAGTGAGTGTTTCAGGCAGATGAAGGAGGGTAGTTAAGGAAGAATTACCATTGTGTATCACCAATATGGGATAAATCCTCTAAAATTTTAACATATAAAAAGAAAAACAGTGAAGGAAATTCATGTATGGATTTACTCTGGGCCACCTCTCTGGCCTCAGTTCCTGCACATCTTCTGTCACGTATGATGTATAATACAATTCGGCTTCTGTGCGCAGTCCCGCAGAGGGTGAGGGGCGGAAAGCACAGTCAGCTGCTGTGAATCTGCAGGGTACAGCCGAGGCTTGGAGGCAGAGGGGGGCTGCTGGTGGGTCACCGCCTGGGGACAGCTGCCCCAGCCACTAGTGTGGGCACACCAACTTTGTCCATGTCGCTGCTACCCGAAGACATTTCAAACCTGGCACAAAGTGAAGCTCTGGCTGACATTGGTATTACTGTGGGCTAAGGGTGTGTGATCTGATCCAAGTGGTCCAAGGGGCATTTGTATCTGCCAGGAGAAGGGTGGAAAAAACATTCAAATGCCATATTAAAATGCTGAGTTGCCCACAGCTGCTATATATTAGCAAGGGGTGACAGCTGGCAAGCTGGGCTTGCTATTCTGCACGGGGTTGCATCAGGGCTGTGAGGCTGCTGTTGCTGGCATGACATTGCTCCGAAATAGCTTCGGATGCTACAGTTCGCAACATCGAAGTTGTCATTGGTTCTCAGGTGGTGCCACCTTTGTTTTTGTTCCAGCAACTGCAACTCTTTGGGAATCACCAGTATTTGATACAAGATGTCATCATTACCCTTCCGGTTTACTTAACAAGTAAGCAGCTCGGGGAAGCCAGCTGTGTCAGTCTGAGAGCCTGAGTGTAAATAGTTGGCTTCATTTCCCAATAAAAATTAAAATGAGGAGCCAAGTTCTCCTGTGAGTAACATCATAACCATTGATGCTAGACCAATTCCTAGGGCCCAGGGTGTAGGATTCGGCTTATAGTCCTTTGCAAACACAGCTGCAGAACTCTGTGTGTAACCAGTAGGGTTTGGGCGCGAGACTCGACTAGAAGACGAGAGGTTGCTCTGGTGGCTGCTAGTGGGGCTCAGGCAGCATACTTTAGGTCATGGCTCTCCTGTGCAGCTCTTAGACTCCCATGGAGATCTGCATGGATGGGATGATATTCCTCATCTTCTCTGTGTGTTTTCCTGAGGGGGGGATTCAGAGGACATTCAGGTGGAAAATAGTGGAGATCAAAGCTGGTTCTTGCCTGCTTATGAGGGCCAGGCTCACAGCTTTCACCTGTGATGGGCAGAAGGGTGTCTGTGTGTGGCTCTGCTTGCCCAGCAAACGCAGAGGGATGCTGGTGGGCTGGGCTGCCACAGACTGCAAATGCCTCCCGTTTCTCTCCAGCGAGCCTGACTGAAGCCTTTCCAAAGCTGGCACCTTATCGCCCTCCGGGCCAGCTCATCTCTCCTCCCCTGCTTCTCTCCATCACCCTCAACGTGTGCTTTACCGTAATCATGCAAACCTGTGGCTTCCTTCTGGTGAAGCAGCAGCCCTGGTACGTAGTGCTGGCCGGCCAGAGGCGAGTCCCTCCTTTTCTCTCTCATCTGCAGCTTTCAGATCACGTTGCTGCTGTGTGCGGGGGATGGACGCTCCAGCCTCGCCGTGGCGAGGACCCGAGTGGGACAATCCCCCCCAGCTGTGTGTGTACTCAGCAGAGTGTTGCCAAGACAAAATTGCGTTGCTGCAGATGCCACACAGCAACCTAAAGGGCCAGCCCGAGGGCTAACGCACGCGTGCTTTTCCGGGGCCTCCTTGGAAGCACGGATGGCGCTGCCCATCTGGGAACGTGGGAGAAGTGGCGGGTGGCCATCCCCGTGGCGGCGAGGCGGCGC
>NW_010541650.1:0-9087 GCF_000687285.1 Phaethon lepturus
TCAATGAAACCGAACGCGATTCACCAGGAACTGCAGCCACCTGTTAGGTTATTAATGGGTGCAGAACTCATGTAAAGCACCGGCACTAATACTCCAGGAGTCTTTTTCTGGAGGAAAAGTTTAGGTCGGCAGCAACCGCAGTGCCTGCGTGTGTGGGGGGGTTTTTGGAGGTGGTTAAATTAGTTTATTATTTTACTTCCGTGAAATCAAATTAGCGGATTTCTCCCCACCTTCCTCCAGTACAGCATCTCACCCTCAGAAGGCTAAAGCCTTATTTGCCTGGGTTTTTTTTTTTCATATTATCCTCACCCCAGACCTTCTTTATGTTCCCAAAATGTTCACCTACCTGCCTGCCCATTTCTAAGGGCTCTTCCTACTGAAGGGAGGGCAGGTTAAAGTGGGAAAGTGTCTCAATAACCTCCCAGCCCCAACTTCGTCAAGGAACACGTCACAGCCCTGTCAGGCGTGCAGAGTGAAAACCAGGAGCGGCTTTCACATAGGAAACCAGTAAAACACTTACAGGAATACAGCGGCACTTAAGCCAGCTCGTTCTCACTTCTTGCACCAGCCTGAACAGGTGGGAGTCAGGGAAACAACTTTCCCGATTATTCTAAAGTGTCTCTATTAAGATACACATTTAAACTGCATGCACGGTTCGCCCTTCCTTTAGTTAAAATCAAGTTATTTCTATACTGGGCTTGATACTCTTGTGAGAACAGGCAGCTAAATCAAATCACGTCAACTAGTTTTTCCAAGAGGAACTGAAATATAACTGAAGAGTGGCCTATTTTTCCTTAACCTCCGGCTTCTTGTCCTTGAAGCATCGCGACCGGAGCAGCCAGCCTCCCTCACCGCCATTCGCTCTCTCCGACGCGGAGACGCCATCTCACGTCCATGCAATTTTTCTCACGCCTGGGCGGCTAGCTAGAAGCGCAGCCAAAGCAGATGCAACGCGTCTCTTCTCCGAGGCGTGCGAAGGGGAACACAGGGAGCCCTGTCCTCGCGGGCAGCCCGCGGCCCCTGCGCAGCCCCGGGAGCGGGCTGGCACTGCGGAATCCACCTCCGCACCCGGGAGGGAAACTAGTCAAGGGTGGGCAGCTACAAAATAGTCAGTCAAGCTACACCGAAGGGACGGCTTCTGGAGATGAGATAAGCCAGCCACGATGACAAAGGCAAGCGGGCAGCAGGCGGGCGCAGCAGCTCAGGACCTCAGTCCGCGGCGCACAAAAAGCGAAGCTGAAACAAGATCCAGGCTCCAGCAAAATGGACTATTTCCAAGTATTTGAAAAAGCTTCAAACAGCTGTGGGAAGGAGGAAAAAAATCTCACAGCCTGTGACAAGGCAGAGCAAGACAGACCCCGAAAACAAGGTCTCCTCTAAAACAGAAAAGGCATTGAGTCTTTGACAACGCCCGGAGGCCACGGGGTGGTGGTGGCTGGGCACGCTCAGCAGGCTCCCGCTGCTAAGCTATGTTTGAGGAAAATCCTCCTTCGAGACATTTGACAAGGCTTGCCCACCCAGATGACTCCCAAGAAACCAACACAGCTGCAAGTCACGTTTTGGGGGATGAGGAAAACACGGGACACGTCCCAGCAGACAACAGCCAGAGCTTTGCTTCCTCCGGTGACTCGCCAGCGACCACAACCTCCCCGCAGCACCACCCGGCGAAGCTGAGGCTGCTGATGGCCACGCAGAAGGCAGAGTACGAATCTAAAATTGCAAGGTAAAGGATTTTAAAAAATATTGAGGCTTCAAGGGAAGGCACCTCTCCCTACTGCATGCAACTACCGCAGGGTCCTTATCTGCCCGTAGGGTCTACGGATGCTGCTGCAGCCAATGCCCTCCACACACCACCGTGAGTGTCACCCAGGATCCAGCATTCCAGGATTAGGTTAGCAATTATTCAGAGAATTATTTGAATTCATTTGCATGTGAAGTGCTTGAGAAACTCCAGAGCATCACCAAGTTTTTTTTTTTTTTTCTTCAGGGCTCATTTGCACAGAGCTCTTACAAAGGCTCTGGTCTATTGTGTATTTTTCTCCTTTGCCTTAATCCAATATTAAGCATTTCTCTAGGGAAAAACATGCGGGCTTCTCGGCAGCGTTAGCAGTAAGTCATTATTCTTTACGAATTGCGAGTCATGAATTTTAACAATTTGAGGAAAGTGTTCATAAGTTTTTCCCCCATTTCTAAGCTTAGAAATTGAATAGAGATTTAGCCATAGCTTGTTATCAAGGAAAAAAAAAGCAGAAGCATTTCCAGGCTCTACTTTCCAAATGGTGCTGCTTTTCTGTGTGCTATTAAAAGGAATGAACATTTAAAATACAATATCGTCCATTAGTTATGTTACAGGTTTGTCGTGCACATTGACTATTTGATTAAATCATAGAATACCTCAACATGCATCATTGCAACAGATGGCAAGTGGGTAATGTTGAATTACACTTTGCCTTGAACATTATGTAAAGAAAAAACCCAACCATCTAACCTTTAATTTCTTGAAGAAGTATTCATCAATGTCTTCTTAGTAAAGGAGCTATTCCTAGGTTTTGCGCTTGTGGTGGGTTGTTTTTTTGTTTGGTTTTTTTTTTAATTTCTTTGCTATATCCGGCTTATGTTTTGCCTTGCAGCTCAAAAGAACTGCAATATAAGCAGAATCCTCCGTGTTTCTTAAAATATGTTGCATTGCCATTTGCTGTTAGACTACTGTAGCATTCCATTACCAAAAAACCCACACCCAAAACTGACTCCTTTTGCCATATGGTTATTTATATTTATTGTGAATTAGGATAATTAAAACGGCAGCTTTTTTTTAATATATAACACCATAAATTGGAAGAGTATTGGGGATGCCAATCCTTGTATTTATAGTTATGTATAGTATGTTAAAAAAGGCTAATTTTGAAAGAGCCCATGACTTTATTAAGAAAGGGGATAAAAAAATCCTGTCACTTACAATGTCTGCCTTCCCAACAGCCTGGAGCAGCAGAACAGAGCGCTGCAGTCGGCGATTAAGGATATGCACTCAGAACTGGGACAGCAGCGTAAGCGGTACGGTCTTGCGGAGATGAAAACGCGAGACGCGGAGAGAGCGAAGGAAGATGCAGAGAGAAGAAATGAAATGCTCCAAAAAGAAATGGAAGAGTTTTTTGAAACCTTTAGGGAAATTAACAGGTGGAAATAAAGAGGAGCTCGTTCAGTTTGAAATTGAGCTAAGCTGTAGGAGAGAGAAAGGCCATATTCTGATTGCAGCACGTACCCGCGTTTCAAAGGCGAAGTAAGAAACCCCACCGCAAATACCAGGCTGCAGTTCTAGAGCGAGCAGTCGACACAAACTTCTTGCGATGCCCAAGCTCCAGGAGCTCCGCGCCACGCTGCTAATGCCAGGGGGGACTTTCTCTCACCACTGGAAAAATCTTTCCGACACACTTCGCTTTACCATCTGCCCAGCCAGCCCACGCAGCGTGCTGGGGAAGCACCCGGGTATTTTTTGGCTACCCTCGAGTCTGGTACTGAAGCACGAAATGCCTCAGTGGCCGAGTGTTTTTAATCAAGCGATGTCGTGCTTGTTGGAGTGTTTTACCAGCCACCCCAGAAGTCACACAGGTATTAACACGGGCTTTAGAGAGCGCCGAGTTCGCACCGGCAGCCCGAAGTCGGCCGTTTCGGCTGGAGACAGAGAGAACACGCGTCTCCCCTGGTCCCCCCAGCGCTCCCACACGCCCTGTGGCCGGGATCCAGTCCGGATCCTGCTCCCTGTGGGGAGAGTCATTCATGGAGGAGGTCTCTTGCAAAGCCATTTGCCCCTCTGGATTATCATTAGCCTCCTGACACAGGACTCCCGTAAGAGCACATTAGTCTTCAGACCATCACCAGTAGGCTCCCTCGCTCGCAGCTCTTCAGAGCTACCTCTCCCCACACAAGAAATGTGCTAACTATTTTAATACCAGCATTAATGATGCATACAGTTAACTATCAAGAAAATAACTGCTGTTCTTTTAATCCACTGCAGAAGAACTTTAACATGAACTACAGCATCTGCATACTTAAACCTGTACTGAATATAAAATTATATTTTATATGAGAAAAACATGTGGTTCATTACTCGCTTAAATGTTAAGAGTGACCATCTACTTGGTAACTCAATGTCTCGCTAGAACAGTTTATGATGTGTAAGCAGCAACTGCACAGATGTTTTTCTTCTTCCCCAGAGAGGAGCAAGAAGCCTGTTCTAAGATGAAATATGAGTGAATAAAAAAAAAAAAAAGAGAGTCTTATCCCACAAGGTCCCTGGAGGGATGCAGCCCTACCCTATTCCACGCCCAAGGCAATGCTGCAGGACTCGTACGTGCACACTGGCCAACCCCTTCCATACATTGCCTGGTCTCCACAAGAGCATCATTGAACCATAAGCCCACCCATGTATCTAGAAAGGCAGCTGTGTTAACCCTTCCTTTAACGTTAGAAAACCTTCATGAAAAACAACTAGATCAAAGCAGCCGTTAAGTTTTACTTCACCTTCCCCCGAGTTACAGCAGCTTTGCACAGTGCCTGGATGATGGAAACCTCATCACTGTCTTTGCACAAATACTTCCCTCTTCCTCCAAAGAAGTCCAACGGAGCTCTTTTTTTCACGTTAGCTGTATCTCTACCTTGTTCAGTAAGAACAAGATGAAACGCAACATCGTTCTGTTCTTCGTTCATTTTTCATACCCATACTTACATTTTGGTTAACTGTAAGCTAAAGTGGTAACTGAAACTATGTTTTAAGAGAACTAAGAGCATACCTCATCTTGGTGACACAAAACATTCCACTTCAACACAGGAAGAATCAAGAAAAAGAAAACATTGCTAGAGTAAATAAGGCAGACTGCTCGAATCTTTTAAGTATACATATTTATTTGTAATTTTACAGTGGCTTTAGTACTGTTTTAAGATAAGGTTTTTGGAGAAAAAAACACACACAAAAAGCTTCAGAACGAGCCTTTAACTAGCACTTCAGAACCAGTTATTGACAGTTTTCCTTACGAAATTCGTTTCCTTAAAGAAAATCAAATTAAAAAAGACAAGGCAGCATGACTGCTGTCCACAAAAAAAAAAAAAGAGAACAACTTTCTAGTCATCCTGAAAACAAAGTCCAGCATCAGACAAGATAGCCACTGCATTGAAAGGAACATGTTCCTATTGCACAAGCATCAAGAATGAGATATGACAATCAAAGCCTAATTTCATAGGCAGAAGAGGCCACATGTATCTATATAATTAGATTTCAAAGCACATCTTTCTTCTGAAATTATATACCATACTGTAACTAATATTAAGGCCATAAAATCAGAACACTCTAACAAGTAGTAGGGCTTGATGCTACTTTTTGTGACATTTGGTAAACAGAAGGTGAGGAAAGAGGGCCAAAACAAGATACGCAAAGCATTCTGAAGGGAGTTAAAACTTGAAGGCATTTGCAAAGAAATTCTCAAAGAACTAGTTTTTGGAAGGGGTTTATTTTGACTCATTAAGTTAAAACTGAATTTTATAACAAATCATTCAAGGAGCCTATTATACTCTTTAATAGCATGTGTTCTGGAGTACATTATAGAATATATTCTCTGGAATTAACATTTCCATTATTTCTATTTGTTATCCCCTCTTTAAAATAGATGAAAATTTGTATAATCTTTATAAATTATTTTAATGATCAGGTAAGGCTTCACTGTACTGAGTTAACTGCACACAGGTATCTGATTTGCTCTTAATTAGGCATCTCAATTACACTAAACTGCTAAAACCACCTGGGGAACCCAACATGTCATGTAATTTAAAGAAAGGGATAGCTATGTATTGCTATCTTTTCTAATTGTGTTCATTTTATTAGTGTATAAAACACCTGAAAGCAATAGCTCCAAAGCAGCAGTAACTACCGCAGAAGTTTAAACATTTCACTTTAGGAAAATCTGGGAATCTGATGAAGCTGAAAAAGCACATTAGTCATTTTATAAAGTTTGTCTTGCCACCATTTAAGAAAATATAGGTATCAAAAACAGACAAATACACTGCTAACCATCTGTTACATTTTCTTTTAAAAAATTAGCACCAATTTAAGCATCTGAATTCATAGAAAAGCTAGTGACACACTTAGTTTTTCAAAAAAATTTTTCCCCATTAAAGACAATACAATAGTATATGCTCACAGGTATTAAATTAGCCTTGTTATCAGTGACAATATGACTACTGTTTCAGGTAGTGAACATAAAATGTTGTTCTTACCCAATTACTTTCTCCTCCGCTTTTGTTATCCTAAGAAACTACGGGGTGCTGAACTACAGACCCAGTCTGGGAAACAAATACACATGTACTTAAGTCTCAGGGTTTCGGACTAGTATTTTAGAGCAGGGACAGCGTCTGCCTATGGTATTCACGGAGCATCTCTTACAGTGGAGTCCTATAAGCAGATGTTCTGGCCTTACTGTAACGTATACAACTACCTTATGATGTGTAGCCAAAAGTTAATAAAAAGGTTTTTGGTTTAAAAAAAAACAAACAAAGAATCCTAGTGCTCATAGCTAGCTGATCTTGCTATAGGAACAAACGTTGTTTTATCTTTGTCGTATCTTTATATAATAGATGGGTAGGTAGTCACATTGCTACTCAAGTCACCCTACAGGCATCTGAGTACAAAATGTTTCTCAAATGAGCTCTTACTATGTGTTAAATTTCATCCCATAAAAAAAAATTCTAATCTAAAAATCTCTGAAAACATGTTTATATTTCAAGGAACATGCTGATCAAATCTATCAGGATAATAAAGATTGCAACCAAAATTTAAACACATTAAACGTTTTTTTTTTAATGTCATTCCTTTTTACACCATATACTGGTTGTATTTAGAAGAATCCTAAAGTGCTTCAAACCCAGCAATTAATAAAATTGATTTGTGCAAAACCGCAAGCACCTTTTCAAAAAATAAGCAGCAGCATCATGGAATAAAAACTTAAAATAGTTCAATGTATTTTCTCTATTTTGTTTTGAATTCTTGGACCAAAATAATTTGCCATATTTTCAATAACAAATTGCAGAAGAGTGTATTTTATTAGTTTAATTTTATACTGGACTTGTTATACATATATTGTTTGAAATAGCGGACCCAGGCAGATTTGTATCCACAAAGCAACACTGTGAGATTGAAATCCAACAAAGTTTTAGCTACAAAAATAGTCATTTTATAGAACACAAACAGAAACGATGGCTATCTTTCCTCCAATACTAATGTGAGAAAAGATGGGTTTACTTAAAACATTAGTTTAGCTCCAGACATTTTTAGCATGCAGAGCAGGCAAAAAATAAGAATTATTTGGTAAGTTGTGTAATAAGCTTTTAGAACATCACTATCACTCATGTAATAGACAATCTAAAATATGTAAAATAATGAGCCAGAATACACTTTTTTTTCCTGTTATATTTCAACGTGTTAAAAAAAATAATCAAAAAACTCTGGAAAAAGCAAAGAAGTTACTAGATTAATCTGTAGGAACTCAAGTCCAAATTCTGCATCTGGGTGCAGGTATCCCTTGATCAAAACCAGTTTTGAGCAGGAATTACACAATACACATCCCATGAAAGAATTTGGTTCCCAGTATATGGTATCACTAAGTTTAGCATCAAGCCCTGATAGAATCCATATGACATATATAGAATATACAGACAAAGGCTGTTCAGCATTTACCCCCCACCACGCTTGAAGTACTTCCATTTCAAGTGTTCCAACTCAAATGAAACACTCCACACAAACTGTATTGCTGCAAGACTGAACCCGTACTCCAAATCAGCATAAAGATTTGTCTGCACTTCAACATCTCAACGTCCAGCACGCACCAAACTAGAGGAATGCACTTCTGCCAAAAGAAGGGTCATCCACCCAGTTCTTGGAGATTCGGGATGTCAGCTGTATTTTGAATGTCTAAATCCTGCTTCATTCATAAAATAATTTTAAGCCAAATACCATCAGACCTAAAAAGGAAACCAGTTTAGCACTCCTTTCAAAAAGAAAAATTAAACATATGGAATCACTTTTTTTTTTTAAGCTTAATTTTGAATAAACACATATGCTGTTAGGGCTTAGAAAAGACAAAAAACCCCTCAAGAGCTCTCTAGTTCCTAACAGTTTTGGAAACTTACCAACCAACTAGTGAATTTCTAGTTAAGGTTGAGTTTAATTTTCATTGTTTTGACACAGAAATGCAAACCCTCACCGAAACATTACAAAACTTCAAAGGCTGTTTGCAAACACTAGTTTCCAGTCATTAGACTAGTTTATTTTGTATGATCCATGCAGACAAAGCCTTAATTTTGACATTCATTTCTCATCATCTTCAATAAAAAAAACAAGACTTGTCATATCACGGTATTTCCTCAAAGCACACTTACAGGCTGCTTCTCCAGTTTTTTCAAAAGGCCAAGCTTCGCTTTCTAAGGGTTTTGGTTTTTTTGAGGAAAAATGATATGAACAGATGAAATCAACTGTTTAAAACATACTCCATTTCTGCAATGCCATTCAGCTACTCAGTGTTCATATATTTAACATAATGTTTCTGGTAAATAATCTGATTGATAGCCATAGATCCCTCTTTTTTTCAGGTGAGCAGTTAAGATTACAGATTGTACCTATGTTGACCACCATTTATATCTAGTCATATTTCATAAATTGTCTATGTATACTGTAGTAGTGTTAACACTATACAAAGTCTCTCAAAAAAAGTAACACTCATGTTTACAAAACTGAGCAGGTTTCTTTATATATGTATACACACACTCATATTCTTAATCTTTAAATACATATAAATATTTATAAATGCCAAAGTGCAAGAAAACGGTCAATTGCATCACTTTACATACATGATTTTAGTATTAGGAATAAAAGTGATTATATTGCACACCAAACACTAAACCTTAAATCCCTGTCAGGTTACATGTGCATTTTGTTTTCCACCAATGATGAGGTTCTCACAGCACTGACGACCATTCCACAAACGTGGCTTAATCTGCAGTCAGGAAATACAACTCTCTTTCTCTCTATATATATATTATATATAT